>NC_079408.1:3228429-3240929 GCF_029220125.1 Pseudoliparis swirei
AAGTCCACGAAGTCCACGAAGTCCTCGAGAGTTTGAGTCATCCAGTGGAAGGAGAAGCTGGGCGGGCGAGGGGAAGACGGACCACCAGAGGAGTCGCCCCCTGGTGGTCAGGAGAGAGAATGCAGCTTAAAGTAAAACACAGTACAAAGTCAACGTGAAGGTTCCTAGTTATTCTCTCTCCTGACCACCAGGGGGCCACTCCTCTGGTTGTATAGAAGTATATGCCTCAAGTGTTAAAGCTGCATTCTCTCTCCTGACCACCAGGGGGCGACTCCTCTGGTTGTATAGAAGTCTATGCCTCAAGTGTTAAAGCTGCATTCTCTCTCCTGACCACCATCAGTGAACCTTGCATTCCGTGGTTCCGAGGAGGCTCCTCCTCTTTTCTTCATCCCCCTGTCGTCGACCAGCAGGGCGGCCATGTTTGCTGATGAGCCTCCGCGTGTCGAGGCCTCCTCATTGTGCATGCTGTGTGTAGTTCTGGTCCACACAGCGCCTGCAATGTGGAGGCTGAGACACGCACCCCACAGACACACAAACACACATGCACACACAGACACACACACACACGCAGACACACACACACATACACATGCACACACACACATACACAAATGCACACAGACACACACAGAGGAACAGAGGGCCGGGCGCTCGATGCCAGCGGCGTTCCGCACGCTCCATCGCCGCGGGCGATGTTCGTGTCGAGGGGGGCGTCGACCTATTAGACCACAGGTGTCAAACACGAGGCCCGTGTCATTCGATGTGGCCCCTGATGGCTTGAAAGACATGTGATCACCTTTTCTTTAAGAAAAAAATATACTGTGCTTTTATTTTGAAGGTTTCAAATTAAAGGCATTTATAGAAATGTTCTTATGTACAATATTTCTAAAAAAACCAAAACAATAGTTAAATACAGAGAGTTGTTTAACACTCTGTTGAATATTATTATTCAAATATATATATTAATATATTTATATTTATATTAATACACGGTAAAAAATAATTTATTTACTTAATTTCAAATTAAAGGCATTTATAGAAATGTTCTTCTGTACAATATTTCTACACCAAAAATTATTTTTTTTAAATGCAAAGAGTTATTTGACACTTTGTTCAATAATATTATATAAATATATATATTAATATATTTATATTAATATATGGTGAAAATTAGTTTGACAACCCTGCATTCGAGCAATAAAAACAAAAAAAGACGTTGAAATCTACCTTTTTATGGGTATTATTTACTACAAGAGGAGGTGGAAGTGACAGGGTAAAAGAAATTCGGAAGAGGGAGATATCGGGCCTTGCAGGACGTCGAGGGAGGGGGGTCAAACACCGGGAGATTAAAGGACGCCGAGGGATTAATGGCAGAGATGCGGCATGCCAGAAATTGGAAATTTGGGAGAGCGAAGAGGAGGCGGGGCCGAGATTCAGAGGTGTCAAGTGTAAGAGAAAGAGACACACTATTCATTAAGGGATGGGTGGATGAAGGGAGGAGGTAGAGGAGGGAAAGAGAGAGGGAGGAAGGAGGGGCGTGGAGGTTGGACTGGTATCGTAGGAATACTTGTTGTATACGCCCATGCAGAGAGAAAGGTAGATAAGCTGAGGAGAGAGGAGAGATCTTTACCTCCTCTTCACAACCTTTAGGGAACGAGAAGGAATTAAAGCTCTCGGGAAGAGAAATGGAAAAGAAAAGCTGCATTCTCTCTCCTGACCACCAGGGGGTGACTCATCTGGTTGTATAGAAGTCCATGCTTCATGTGTTAAAGCTGCATTCTCTCTCCTGACCACCAGGGGGCGACTCCTCTGGTTGTATAGAAGTCTACGCGATTGTATGTGTTTGAGTCACTGAATCAATACATCGGCATCAACACAGCGTCTCAAACCAAGTCTCTCTCTCTCTCTTTTTCCCATTTACAATCTTTTCCCCCACATGCAGTACGATTGAAGGCCCTTTCTTCTGTTACTTTGTCCAAGGCCACACACACACACACACGGCGTCTCGCCTCTAATGCGATGTGTTTTCCTCATCAGGACTCAGTCATTGGAGCCAATTACACGGGTCGTCATGGGTTTTAATGGAGGAATAATGGACTGGGAGGGAGGCAGGGGAGGAGGAGGAGGGGGAATGAAAGATGAAGAGGAGCTGGAATGGGCTGAGGTGGAGTGTGTGTCACACTCGTGTCGCCCATCCAGGACCAAATAAATACACAAATAAATTTAAATGTGAATGTGTGTCTCTCTCCAGACGAGCAGCTGCGTCTCTCTGATTCATCGTCGTCTCGCCGCTGGAAATTAAATAAAGATAAAGGACAGGAAGTGCTTGTGTCAGGTCGGAAATGAAGGGAAAATACCATGGATAGTTATTTTATAACTCCTATATATATCTCCTTTTGGTGTCTCACACTGTTCTGGTCTTGGTCTTGATTCTGTCTCTCGTCATGTCTCAATCTTAGCCCCTGAAAGTCTTGGTCCTTATATAGTCTGGACATGCTTAGTTGCCCAACCTTAGTCTGGATTTGGTCTCAATCCCTCAAAGTCTTAGTCCTGACTCAATCTGGACATTCTTTTGTTCTGGTCCTGACTTGGTCTTAATCCAATTAATTTGATATTGTGCCTTTTGTAAAACAGAATAATAATAAGATATCCCTTTGATCCAAGTGGATGTTCAGTGAAGAAGTATTCCCATTTGCTGTGTGTGTGTGTGTGTGTGTGTAGTAAGTAGCATCGTGTGTGTGTGTGTCCCATCTGTTTTTCAGCCGCTCCATCTCCTCCAGTATATCCGCTCTTGGCGACGATCCATCTTCCTTCCTATCTGATGACTCAACATATCAGGACAAAGATGTCCCAGATTGCATTCCTTCTCTGCGTTGCAGTCGTTCTCACGTCTTTCTTTCTCTTTATTTGTTTCTCTTTGTGAATGCAGGCGGCATCCAAATCTTTGTCGGATGCCCTCTGACTCATCCTGTGAGCCGTGCGACGGGACCCCATTATGGGTTTGATTGCTACCGCTGTCAGAGAGGTGTTACCTGGAGATGTAATGATGCACGAACGCCCCCGTGGCGCCCTGAAGCTTTAATACCCCCCTCGCAATCTGTTCAGCGCAACTTTACAACCCGAGGTGCACGGCGGCGGCGCTCTGAGGATGGCAACTGTTGGTTTGTTCTCACGGACGGAAATATATGTCAACATAATACTGCGGAGGTTCGTGGTCCCAAGAAGACGAATCCCAAAGACTCCTACGATCCCACCACTCCTACGATCCCACCACTCCTACGATCTCACCACTCCTGCGACCCCAATGACTCCTACGATCCCACCACTCCTACGATCCCAACCACTCCTACGATCCCACCACTCCTGCGACCCCAATGACTCATACGATCCCACCACTCCTACGATCCCACCACTCCTACGATCCCACCACTCCTGCGACCCCAATGACTCCTACGATCCCACCACTCCTACGATCCCAACCACTCCTACGATCCCACCACTCCTACGATCCCACCACTCCTACGATCCCAACCACTCCTACGATCCCACCACTCCTACGATCCCACCACTCCTACGATCCCAACCACTCCTACGATCCCACCACTCCTACGATCCCACCACTCCTACGATCCCACCACTCCTACGATCCCACCACTCCTACGATCCCACCACTCCTACGATCCCACCACTCCTGCGACCCCAATGACTCATACGATCCCACCACTCCTACGATCCCACCACTCCTACGATCCCAACCACTCCTACGATCCCACCACTCCTACGATCCCACCACTCCTACGATCCCACCACTCCTACGATCCCACCACTCCTGCGACCCCAATGACTCCTACGATCCCACCACTCCTACGATCCCAACCACTCCTACGATCCCACCACTCCTACGATCCCAACCACTCCTACGATCCCACCACTCCTACGATCCCAACCACTCCTACGATCCCACCACTCCTACGATCCCAACCACTCCTATGATCCCACCACTCCTACGATCCCACCACTCCTACGATCCCACCACTCCTACGATCCCACCACTCCTGCGACCCCAATGACTCCTACAATCCCACCACTCCTACGATCCCAACCACTCCTACGATCCCACCACTCCTACGATCCCACCACTCCTACGATCCCACCACTCCTGCGACCCCAATGACTCCTACAATCCCACCACTCCTACGATCCCAACCACTCCTACGATCCCAACCACTCCTACGATCCTACCACTCCTACGATCCCAACCACTCCTACGATCCCACCACTCCTACGATCCCACCACTCCTACGATCCCACCACTCCTGCGACCCCAATGACTCCTACGATCCCACCACTCCTGCGATCCCAACCACTCCTACGATCCCACCACTCCTATGATCCCAACCACTCCTACGATCCCACCAGTCCTACGATCCCAACCACTCCTACGATCCCACCACTCCTACGATCCCAACCACTCCTACGATCCCACCACTCCTACGATCCCACCACTCCTACGATCCCACCACTCCTGCGACCCCAATGACTCCTACGATCCCACCAATCCTGCGATCCCAACCACTCCTACGATCCCACCACTCCTACGATCCCAACCACTCCTACGATCCCACCACTCCTACGATCCCACCACTCCTACGATCCCACCACTCCTGCGACCCCAATGACTCCTACGATCCCACCACTCCTACGATCCCAACCACTCCTACGATCCCACCACTCCTACGATCCCAACCACTCCTACGATCCCACCACTCCTACGATCCCAACCACTCCTACGATCCCACCACTCCAACGTCCCAACCACTCCTACAATCCCACCACTCCTACGATCCCAACCACTCCTACGATCCCACCACTCCTACGATCCCAACCACTCCTACGATCCCACCACTCCTACGATCACAAAGACTCATACGATCCCACCACTCCTACGATCCCAATGACTCAGACGATCCCACCACTCCTACGATCCCACCACTCCTACGATCCCACCACTCCTACGATCCCAACCACTCCTACGATCCCACCACTCCTACGATCCCAACCACTCCTACGATCCCACCACTCCTACGATCCCAACCACTCCTACGATCCCACCACTCCTACGATCCCAATGACTCATACGATCCCACCACTCCTACGATCCCACCACTCCTACGATCCCACCACTCCTACGATCCCAACCACTCCTACGATCCCACCACTCCTACGATCCCAATGACTCAGACGATCCCACCACTCCTACGATCACAAAGACTCATACGATCCCACCACTCCTACGATCCCAATGACGCCTACGATCACACCACTCCTACGATCCCAATGACTCCTACGATCCCACACAGCTAGCGTGATGGATAACATTTGTGATTTTGAGTGGAATGTCTGAACAACGATTGGATGGATCGCCTTGAAATCTGGTGAACCGACTTTCTCCATATTTCTGTTCTCTGCTGTCAGCAGCTGCAACCTCGGACAAATTATGTTCCGTCACAGAGCTGTGACTCTTCTGAGGCTGGTAACAAGCGTACGCTCCGGCAGCAACAGCACAATTAGTAGATTGTGTTCCTCTGATGAACAGATATCCACAAGTGTCAAACATTTTTAAACTGTTTTCTTCTTCTTCTTTCTTATTATCGTGTGTTTGTACCTCTGTTGACTCAGAGGGCTCTGCACAATAATTCCAACATGTCTGGACTGTTGGTCTATACACAGATGGCAAATAAACAACATTGAATCCTAAATCTAATGTTCTTTTCACTCTTTATATTTTTCATATTTTCAACGTTTCCCCAGATATCAAAAGAAATCTTCACCAAGAAATTTATTGTCGCAGCTTCTTTTTTTTATGCTCTCGACGGTGGCGTCCTGTGATACCGGTGCACGACCGATGAAGGCCGCCCTGGGGGGGTGGGGGGGGATCTCTGAGCCGGGCTCGGTTTCAGAGTTTGACAACTAACTGGAGAAAGGAAAAGAAGAGAAGGGAAGGGAATCAATATTTGTTGTTTTGCGGAAGTCAAAACAAGAATAACAGTTTTTTTAGTCACACATGAAGACACAAACGCCCTCATAGGACCAACTCGGCTTTAGGTTCATCTGTTCTCTGGCTGTTAAAGCCTTTTGTACCGACAGGCGTGTGTGTCTGTCTGTGTGTGTTACATTTTGGAGCGGTGCGAGCAATATGTACCAACAAAATAATGTCAACATTTAAGCTTTCTCAAGACGTTCATGGTCCTTTCTGGATGACTTTATACATTTTGGTGAGCGTAGCAATGTTAGCATTTAGCTCATAACACGACGGTTCCTTTGTATATTCCCAGTGGTGTATAAAGTACCCAAAAGTCATACTTGAGTAAAAGTAAAGATACTTGACTGGAAAATTACTCAAGTAAAAGTAAAAGTCACCTCTGAGAATACTACTTGAGTAAAAGTATGAAAGTATCTGATTTTTTTTGTACTTAAGTATTGAAAGTAAAAGTAAATGCTGTTAATAAAAAAAACAAAGGGTCAGAATTTTGAGAATTATGAAGTTTATTTGTTTTGGTGCTGTGGCCGCCATGAACAAGGAGTATGAGCTCGGATGAACTTAGCAATATATGAATACTATGAAATTACTAAAATATAAAAACACGATTAACACAGAAAAAAGCAGAACCAAAATCATCACTTTAAAGTGAAAAATGTATTATTCATCTTCAAAAGAAGTTGATTTTCAAAATGGACAGATTTCAGTGTCGCTCTTCTGGGGCTGAAGACGAGTCCTGCGATGCTGAAGAGCCGTTCACAGGCCTGGTGCAGGTAGAGGTGTGTCTAGCTTCACAGGCCCTGATGGTGCAGGTAGAGTGTGTCTAGCTTCACAGGCCCTGATGGTGCAGGTAGAGTGTGTCTAGCTTCACAGGCCCTGATGCAGGTAGAGTGTGTCTAGCTTCACAGGCCCTGATGGTGCAGGTAGAGTGTGTCTAGCTTCACAGGCAGCAGCACACAGTTGGGAAGCATTTCAGCAAGTCAACGTGATCCACGTCTCCATCCAGCTGTTTGCTGCTGTCATGTGCTTGAGATGACGAAGAAGAAGTCCTCTTCATCAGATGAACTGGACCTGGTGGCATCACTTAGCTGCAGGGAGGGTTCTTCCATGTGCTGCTTGATGTAGTCCATTCCTGAAATAAAGTGAGAGTATTACAGACATGATAGAATTAATAACACTTCCTAACATGTCATGACCCCAACCTAAAGTTTTGTCCAAAATAGTTTGTTTTAATTTGAGGTTTATACATTTAGTTTCATGCACTGTCCGTGCATCCAGAGTTGATTTGTGAATATGTACTTGTATCTCTGTAGTTCAACACAACAACAGTCCCAAATCAATATCGTCGCCATTACTGGACCGTCCTCTTATAATATTAATACAAATAATGATAACAATAATAATGCTGTAATGATTAGCATTATATTATAGCTAAGACGACTCAAATCAACAAATTCTCACAACTGTCAAGACTTCTTCAGCTCATTAACTCGCTAGCGATCTGTCTGCTCCACTCACGCTGATTGTCTCATTTAATTGACGATAGCTAGCAAACGTTAGCCTAACGTACAACATGCGTAGGACAATCAGACACCTGTTTCCCCTCTCCTGCCAAAGATATAACTTACTCCAATCCTGAGGACAACACTGCTAGATATCTTAACAGGTTTATGATGACTAAACATTAACGTTGCGGCTCATGGGGTTAATCTTAATTTACCTCAATGTGTTTCCTGAGGTTGGTGAGTTGTTGAAGGCCAATATCTCCGTAGCTTTCGGTCGGCATAAGAGGCACTTCATCCGGTAGGAAGAAACTTTCACTCCGACAAAAGAAAAGAGTTCGCCCAAATATGGCCACGGACGTTGATCTTGGTCCCCGTGGTTGAACGAGTAGCTTCCATTGCTGCTCCACATGAAATGAGTCGTATCTGTAGCCGCTCGCTCGCTAGCATCCTGGGCATCACTGGGAAGAGAAAACACGCGGCAAGGACCACTGACCTCCAACCTGTGTGTTCGTGCTGCGTTCAGGTGCGCTGCGCGTGTTCCACAACAGTCATGATGTTTCTCATGATTATTTTTTCCGTAGTAACGAGTAACGATACTGTTTCAGGGGAAATGTATCGGAGTAAAAGTACAAGTTTTCATTGCAAAATGTAGTGAAGTAAAAGTAAAAGTAAACAGAAATATAAGTAGTAGAATAAAGTACAGATACCCAAAAAAACTACTTAAGTAAAGTAACGAAGTACTTCTACTTCGTTACTATACACCACTGTATATTCCCAAGTTATAATCCTCTAAAAAGTGGAAAACGGGTCGACGGTTTAAATTAGAATCAGGATGCCGACTCACAAAATACAAACATCAACACAAATTGTCCCTTTAATGCCATAACAAGCTGTTTCCACCAAACGTGTCTCACTCTTACACAATAAGTCTGATTGTTGGTATTTTTAAAAAGGTAGAATTCCGATCACACATTAATACACACCACAACCCATTAACTACCCGGGCATTGTGTTTTCATATTCCCTTCATCCCCCTGAAGTGAATGTGATGTGTAAGCGAGTGATTATTATCTAGACGCTGCTGGTTGACGCTGCGTATGAAGGGTGTGATTATTCCCTCCGCAGAATGTTTTTATGAAGTCGTCTGAGTGTCGGAGTGTGAGAACAAAAAGATGAATGAAGGAACAATAAAAGTAGCACTTTGAGAAAAGAACTAATGAAGGCGTCAGGTCGACTGTGAGGCGGATCTTTATTGTTCTGAAGAAGAACAGACGGCTGGACATGGATTCTTCTGAAGTGTAAACAAGAGGCCCGACACAAAACTACCCGTTAGCTTTAGCGGTTTGGGTTTAAATGAGTACATTTGTTACGTACAGTAAGGATATTTGGGACCTAATTTAAGCGCTGGACTTTAGCTGATGGGCAACGGACAAAAAAACATTGTTCTGATCGAATTTGAGATTTTGGGCTTTTTTACTTATAATAAATTTCAAACTAGTAGGAAAAAAACCCTAAAAATGCACATTTAGGCATTTTATTTTAATATTTTGTCTATTTGCGTGAAATTCAAAAGTTCGCAGTAGATTTTGACTGATTTTCATATTTAAACATAACATAAAAGTAGCACTTTGACAAAAGAACTAATGAAGGCGTCAGGTCAACTGAGGCGGGTCTTTATTGTTCTGAAGAAGAACAGACGGCTGGACATGGATTCTTCTGAAGGGTAAACAAGAGGCCCGACACAAAACTACCCGTTAGCTTAAGAACAGATAGCGGTTTGGGTTTAAATGAGTACATTTGTTACGTATAGTAAGGATATTTGGGACTTAATTTAAGCGCTGGACGTTATCTGATGGAGACGGACTCAAAGAAAAAAACATTGTTCTGATCAAATTTGAGATTTCTGGCTTTTTTACTTAAAATTCATTTCAAACTAGTGGGAAAAAACCCTCAAAATGCACATTTTGGCATTTTATTTGAGTATTTTCTCCATTTGCGTCTGTAGATTTCACCTTCAAATTCCCCAAAAGTTCGCAGTAGATTTTGACTGGTTTTCATATTTAAACATAATATTTCAGAAAACGTGTAATATAAAAAAAGGGGGAGGAAAATATGGATATTTATTCAAGTGTTTCACGCTGTGGGTGTGGACCCCGTGAGAGTGTTGCGTAACACAAGTGAACGGCAGCCTCCTGGGTGAAAGTCGTGTGTTTGTCTCCTATCAGGCGAACCGTCACTCTGAATGTCACCTGACCGACGGCGAGGTTCGTGACCTCGTGGTCGCCGTGGAGACGGAGGAGGACGTCCTGCGGAGGTGAAGTCTGGTTGTGACATCACAAACTCAAGAAGCGTTCTCCTTCCTTCTGTTGCAGGCGTTCAGAGCCGCGAGTGTGACGCTCATTTAGTTTTTTACAGAGCAGTTATCTTACTCTTTTATAGAAGTTTTTATCCTCGTGTATTTTTTTATCCTTTAGGATGAATTTAGGTCAGTTTGGGTTTTTTCTACAACACACACTGAAAACCCAAACCCTTCAAACTTGAACCAATCTTGAATCTTGAAACCACTTTCAATGTCTGAAGCCGTCAGACCGGCCAAAAACATCCAAGTTCTGCAGGTCTGACACCTTAAATTGGTCCTCACAAACACACACACACACTCACTCACTCACTCACTCTCACTCTCACACACACACACACACACACACACACACACACACTCACTCACTCACTCACTCACTCTCACTCTCACACACGGATACATTCACAGAACTGTGTCTGAGGCGTTCAAGGGTTCACGTTTCGGGGAAGTTCTCTCCTAACCTCCGGCGCTGCCTCTCGCTCGATGATGAGACATGATGTACCCGGTCCATCCAGCTGTGATGACTAGGCCCTTCTATTGATTAAAACACACTCACTCACTCACACACACACACACACACACACACACACACACACACACACACACACACACACACACACACACACACACACACACACACACACACACACACACACACACACACACACACACACACACACATACACATGTTCTCTCTCAGGGAGGCAGAGAGAAAGGTCATGTCTCTGAAGTTAATTAGTCTCTGTAGCCCTCAGGTCAAGAGGAGCTTTTCTTCTTGCCTCACGTCCCCCCCCCCCTCTCTCTGTCTCTCTGTCTCTCTGTCTCTCTCTGTCTCTCTCTCTCTGTCTCTCTGTCTCTCTCTGTCTCTCTCTCTCTCTCTCTCTCTGTCTCTCTGTCTCTGTCTCTCTCTCTGTCTCTCTCTCTCTCTCTCTCTCTCTCTCTCTGTCTCTCTCTGTCTCTGTCTCTCTCTCTCTCTCTCTCTGTCTCTCTCTCTCTCTCTCTCTCTACCTGTCTCTCTCTCTCTCTCTCTACCTGTCTCTCTGTCTCCCTCTCTCTCTCTCTCTCTGTCTCTCTCTACCTCTCTCTCTGTCTCTCTGTCTCTCTCTCTCTCTCTCCCCTCATTCTCTTTCTCTCTGCTGCTTGCCAGTGTGTTAAGGTCAGATAACCTCTCTTTGTCTTTTACGTCCGTCCAAAACCATGCACGCGTAAACACACACACACACACACACACACACACACTCTTGTGTGTACTTGCAGTATCTTTGCTCCTAAATCCAGAATCTATTAGTTTTTGGCAGAGTTTAATTACGTCCTTCAGCGGGGTGTGTTGGGCTGCAGGGCGGAGCCGTAATGAAGTGTTCCTCTATCTGATCAGAGAGTGTGTGTGTCGGGAAACTCCCCCGAGGGACACACACACACACACACTGCCTCTGTTTGAGAACTCCTGCTAACTCACTTCTGGCTTGTTTCATGTTAATTACACAACGGCTGAGCGTTGGATTCTTTTAACATGTTTAAGCATTTGTGATTTTTCTTCTTCCAAATATTACATATTAATTAATATTAATTAATTTGAGATTTGTGAACATGTCCCGTAAACTTTACTTAATTTAGCACCTGTCTCAGAGGCTTGTAATTCCCATTTAGATTTTGGAGGTCAAAGGTCAAGGTCATTGAGACGTGACGGACGTCCCTCTGGAATTCAGTAAATTGCCTCTTGGCGGCCATCTTTATGTATATATATACTTATTTATAAATTGTGCCGACATGGAGCATCAAATAAATCATGACTGAGCCAAGACTCGCCCGTTACATACTGGCTTTAATATAATAATATATATATATATATTATATATATGATTATATACATAATTATATATATATATTATATATATAATTATGTATATAATATATGTATATATATAATATATACATATAAATAATTTTATATATATGATTATATATATACTTATATATGTATAATTATATGTATATATAATATATAATTATATTAAAGCCAGTATGTAACGGGCGAGTCTTGGCTCAGTCATGATTTATTTGATGCTCCATGTCGGCACAATTTATAAATAAGTATATATATATAAATATATAAATAATCTCTCTACATTGCCGTATGAATAAGCCCGTCCCGATACTTAAATACTTATCTTTGAGGAGTATTTGAGGCAGATGGCGTGTGCGTGAGGTTGTGTTCGAGGTCACTGGGACGAGCTCGATTACTGGAGACTTCCTATCGGCTGCACATATGGCGCAATTATGATGAGATTGTCTAACGAGCAAGTGAGTAGGACGTAGCACACGGTGAGTAGCATGTAGCACATGGTGAGTAGGATGTAGCACATGGTGAGTAGGATGTAGCACACGGTGAGTAGCATGTAGCACACGGTGAGTAGCATGTAGCACATGGTGAGTAGGATGTAGCACATGGTGAGTAGGACGTAGCACACGGTGAGTAGCATGTAGCACACGGTGAGTAGCATGTAGCACATGGTGAGTAGGATGTAGCACACGGTGAGTAGCATGTAGCACACGGTGAGTAGCATGTAGCACACGGTGAGTAGCATGTAGCACACGG
>NC_079408.1:3245929-3255929 GCF_029220125.1 Pseudoliparis swirei
TTTAATAGACATATATTTGTTTAAAATAATTTGTTTATTTAATATATATATATTTATTTGTTTATTTATTTATATATGTGTAGATATATATACTGTATATATAATAAATCCTTTAAATCTGACACGTTAAACTAAATACTAAACGAAGGATATAAATGACTAAGAAATAAACAATTATTAGGATTCCTTAGCCACACACACACACACACAGACACACACACACACACACACACACACACACACACACACACACACACGTGTAAACCATCCTAATACCTTGTGGTGTGAGTTGAGGGATAAGGGAGGATAACAGATCGTCTTATAGCTCGACTTAATCACAGAGGATGTTACTAAAGACTTTCATCAGACGTTAACTCCACACACGCACACACAAATCAATCTTCTCTATGCAAACACCTTGAAAAAACCTTTAACCTGGCAGCTTGCATTGGAGCAGATCGGCTTTCTCAATCTGCATGACATACACACACTCTCATACACTCTCATACACTCTCACACACACTCACACACACACACACACGGCAGTCTCGTGTAGGTCTCTAAGTCGGGGAGCTTTTATCCTCGCGGTGTTGTGAGCACAGAAGAAAAGCTCTGAACAAATTGTACCCGACGAGCTCGCCCGCCGGTGCACTTCATTTCACGCTCGCTGTCGATTACGTTCTCCCTGAATAAAAAGTTTGAGGACGACTCGCCCAGCGCTGGATGGAAAGGTTGCATAAGCCGAGACGGGCATCATAGATGGTGTTAACCAATTTATTCGAAGGCGATCGCCAACCCATCCTCCACAGTTCCCCTGTGCAACGACAGGTGGTAACTTTAGTTTTCACCTCCTAAATAAAGCCGTTTTCCCAGAACCCAAACAACCGGCTGGAAGAGGCGACAGCTCCCTGTGGCCATGAGGGGGGAGAAGCTCCTGGGAGCGACTAGAAAAAGGTACCCAGAAGATATATTTCCTGAGTACCTTTTTCTAGGGTCCATGAGGGGGGAGAAGCCCCTGGGAGCGACTAGAAAAAGGTACCCAGAAGATATATTTCCTGGGATATATCTTCTGGGTACCTTTTTGTAGTGGCCATGAGGGGGGAGTAGCCCCTGGGAGGGACTAGAAAAAGGTACCCAGAAGATATATTTCCTGGGATATATCTTCTGGGTACCTTTTTGTAGTGGCCATGAGGGGGGAGTAGCCCCTGGGAGCGACTAGAAAAAGGTACCCAGAAGATATATTTCCTGAGTACCTTTTTCTACGGGCCATGAGGGGGGAGTAGCCCCTGGGAGTGACTCCAAAAGGTACCCAGAAGATATATTTCCTGGGATATATCTTCTGGGTACCTTTTTGTAGTGGCCATGAGGGGGGAGTAGCCCCTGGGAGCGACTAGAAAAAGGTACCCAGAAGATATATTTCCTGAGTACCTTTTTCTACGGGCCATGAGGGGGGAGTAGCCCCTGGGAGCGACTACAAAAAGGTACCCAGAAGATATATTTCCTGGGATATATCTTCTGGGTACCTTTTTGTAGTGGCCATGAGGGGGGAGTAGCCCTTGGGAGCGACTCGAAAAAGGTACCCAGAAGATATATTTCCTGGGATATATCTTCTGGGTACCTTTTTGTAGTGGCCATGAGGGGGGAGTAGCCCCTGGGAGGGACTAGAAAAAGGTACCCAGAAGATATATTTCCTGGGATATATCTTCTGGGTACCTTTTTGTAGTGGCCATGAGGGGGGAGTAGCCCCTGGGAGCGACTAGAAAAAGGTACCCAGAAGATATATTTCCTGAGTACCTTTTTCTACGGGCCATGAGGGGAGTAGCCCTGGGAGCGACTACAAAAGGGTACCCAGAAGATATATTTCCTGGGATATATCTTCTGGGTACCTTTTTGTAGTGGCCATGAGGGGGGAGTAGCCCCTGGGAGCGACTAGAAAAAGGTACCCAGAAGATATATTTCCTGAGTACCTTTTTCTACGGGCCATGAGGGGGGAGTAGCCCCTGGGAGCGACTACAAAAAGGTACCCAGAAGATATATTTCCTGGGATATATCTTCTGGGTACCTTTTTGTAGTGGCCATGAGGGGGGAGTAGCCCCTGGGAGCGACTAGAAAAAGGTACCCAGAAGATATATTTCCTGAGTACCTTTTTCTACGGGCCATGAGGGGGGAGTAGCCCTGAGGCGACTACAAGGTACCCAGAAGATATATTTCCTGGGATATATCTTCTGGGTACCTTTTTGTAGTGGCCATGAGGGGGGAGTAGCCCTTGGGAGCGACTCGAAAAAGGTACCCAGAAGATATATTTCCTGGGATATATCTTCTGGGTACCTTTTTGTAGTGGCCATGAGGGGGGAGTAGCCCCTGGGAGGGACTAGAAAAAGGTACCCAGAAGATATATTTCCTGGGATATATCTTCTGGGTACCTTTGTAGTGGCCATGAGGGGGGAGTAGCCCCTGGGAGCGACTAGAAAAAGGTACCCAGAAGATATATTTCCTGAGTACCTTTTTCTACGGGCCATGAGGGGGGAGTAGCCCCTGGGAGCGACTACAAAAAGGTACCCAGAAGATATATTTCCTGGGATATATCTTCTGGGTACCTTTTTGTAGTGGCCATGAGGGGGGAGTAGCCCTTGGGAGCGACTGCAAAAAGGTACCCAGAAGATATATTTCCTGGGGACCTTTGAGTCGTAGCTGCTGTCGGTGAGGTTTCCCTTGTGAAGGTCTCGTGGAGCGTTTCCGGCCCACCGAGGAGGTCTGTAGACGGCTTATTCATGTATTCATTCATGTGATTGCTGTCATGTCCCCTAAAGTTTTTTTTGTGATGCTTTATTTATTTATAAAACCTGTTAAACCCCCCCCCAAACAGATGCAGGTTAAAGGAATGTTTAAATAGGAGAGGAGGAACAAAATTACAGAATTAAATTTGCGTCGAAAGTCATTTCATCATTATTTGCCGTTTGCCGGTCGTACGATGCAGAAAATGGAACAATAATAACGGAGCTGAGAGAGGACGGGATGTACAGGGCTCATTGGAATAACATCACCTCTGACACTTTAAGCTATAAAGTATAAGCCAGTGAAGGAGTCGCAGGAAATACCGAGAATCCGAAGAAAAAAACTGTTAGTAAAAATAAAAAGGGTCAAATAGATTAAAAAAACTGTTATAAAACGCATTTAACTAACTCCCTGATTATAATGGCTTCCTGGGCAGCCAATAAAACGCAACTGGCCATGCATTAAGGGCATTAGCAGCACATCTGGTACGTCTGTTCGACCAATCAGATCGCTTCGATGAAAACCCCCCATTGTGTAAACAAACAGACACACACACACACACATTACGTTTGTATAAGTAATCCACAACTGGACGCCATCTGGCGAGCTGCACAAAGTCCCGAAGCAGAAAGTCCTGTATTTACATTCCGGGATGGAAAGCCGTGCATTATGGGAATTATGGGAACAGCGGACGCACATCTTGCACCGATCAGACAGAACCTTGTTCTGTTTGTTTGGTTTTACTCCTATTCTCCTAATTCTCTCAGCTGTAGCGGTTCATGAAACGGCAACAGACAGTTTGTGAAAAGCTTTTGGGGATTATGGAACAAAACTAAAGTTTACTGATGATGGACTCCTGGAATTCAACAAAGCACTCCATAGGTGGCTTTTCAGAGGATAGAATAATGTATTGATAAGTTGTAAGGAGTTTTTATCTTTGTTTTTGTTCAGTTATCTTTGTTTTTGGTCAGTTGTCTCGGTTTTTGATCACTGTCATCTTGTTTCTTGGTCAGTTATCTTTGCTTTTGGTCAGTTGTCTTTGTTTTTGGTCATTTATCTCGGTTTTTGGTCACTTTTGTCTTGGTTTTTGGTCACTACCATCTTGTTTCTTGGTCAGTTATTTTTGTTTTTGGTCACTGTCATCTTTGTTTTTTGTCATTTATCGTTGTTTTTTGTCAGTTATCTTGGTCTCTGGTCACTGTCTTCTTGGTTTTTGGTCAGTTATCTTGGTCTCTGGTCACTGTCGTCTTGGTTTTTGGTCAGTTATCTTGGTTTTTGTTCACTACCATCTTGTTTTTTCCCCAACCAGAAGTAAAACAAGAGGATTGGCCTGTTGACACCAGCCCTCTTGCTCCATCTAACTTGTACTACCTGAGGCATGAAGTGTCTTGTAAAAAGGCTGAATATAAATCAATAACACTACATCTTAGAAACTGTTAACCTCTATATATCTATGATCTCCCCAATCAGTGTAATTCCACTCGTCAACCACCAGGAGTTGACGTCTTGTTGACAGCTGCAAAAATTCCCAATTCACACCGTCGTAATCGAGCGATTCACTGGAGCCATACACACCTACACACACTATTTATTCCCCTCTTCCTTCTTTTATTATTATATTTCTGCACATGGTGTGAAATCCACTCGTTCAACGACGCCTTTAATTTTCCGCCGTGTTACTCACGATAAAGTTGGCAGCTGCCTTTATTAATTTGTCTGGAACAGAACAGGAAACTTAGTTGGGGAGTTTAGATCTATACCATGAATTCATCTGTGGCCAATGAGCCACCAGCGGATTCATATTTTCATATTTTTAATGCAGCAACATGTAACCCGATAGTTTATCGGTTCAATATTACATTAAAACTATCGATGCATCGGTGAGGACGTCCTGTGCCTACATGTAGTGAATTATATGAGAGAGAGAGAGAGAGAGACAGATGCATTAGAAAAGGAGAGACATCCACTTTAATGAGAGAGATACAACGAGAGGGAGAGCGAAAGAGAGACACAGCAAGAGAGAGAGAGAGAGAACGAGAGAGAAACAGTGAGAGATATCCACTTTAGAGAGAAAGAGAGAGACAGATGCATTCGAAAGGGAGAGAGAAAGAGAGACACAGCGAGAGAGAGACATCCACTTTAGTAAGAGAGAGAGACAGATACATTAGAAAGGGAGAGAGACATCCACTTTAGTAAGAGAGAGTGAGAGAGAGACACACAACGAGAGAGAGAGAAAGAGAGACACAGCAAGAGAGAGAGAGAAACACAGAGAGAGAGAAACAGTGTGAGAGAGAGAGAGAGAAACAGTGTGTGAGAGAGAGAGAGAGAGAGAAACAGTGAGAGAGAGAGAGAGAGAGAGAAACAGAGATTTTTTCTTTTAAAGAATAGTTTGATCGACTTCTCTCCAAATTCTCGTTTTCTTTCCCTCGATGGAGAGAAAGGAAGAGAAAACATTTTATGGATTTTTGGTTTAAAAATAATATTCTGATTTTCTTTGGTGTATTTTTAATAGAAAGCAGAGCGTTGCGTCTCCATTGGTCGTCAGTAATCGCCTGAGTCATGAACTAATTGAGTCGTTAAAAAACAAGAAAGCATTTAATCCGCCTCGTCATCAGACTACTTACAGTCACGTCTGATTGCACAACATCTTTCTAAAGAAGCATTTATTAGATTTTAAAAGATTTCTGGTTGCAGAAAACAGTCAGGTTGTATAGAAGCAGAAGAAAAGAACACCAATATAGTCGAGTCATGTCTCGGCTCCCTGCAGAAGTAGTTCTGATGAGCGATGGCCGAGCACAACATACATATTAGTTACAAAAGGAATTTTTATTTCTCATATTTCCTCCCGGTATCCGGCTCCGGTTATTGTCGTGCTGTTGCCACGTCGACCGGCTGTAACGGAAATGTTGACAGCAGCACAAATAAACACACAAATAAACACACACACACACTCAAACAAAGTTTTCCCGTGCACGCGTCCTCCACTCGGGACTCGTCCTCTCTTTCCCATTGGTCCCTCCAGGGCAGCAGTAACATCACTTTGAATCAAAACAACAACAACAACAACAACAACAATAAAAGCCAGTATCTGTTGTTTTATGGGCAACGAGAGAGGGAGAGAGAGCTTTAAAATATGAATAAAGTGTTCATGACGTCATCACTTCACCTGGCGGCGGCCATCTTTGTTTCCACTGCAGCACAAAGCTCTCAGTCTGCTGACCAATGAAAACCTTTATAGAGGTGGAAAAGATAAACAAGACCATATGAATATTGGGACTCCCAATGGAGACCAGTTAGGAATCCCAATGGAGACCAGTTAGGACTCTCAATGGAGACCAGTTAGGAATCCCAATGGAGACCAGTTAGGACTCCCAATGGAGACCAGTTTGGAATCCCAATAAATACCAGTTGGGACTCCCAATAGAGACCAGTTAGGACTCCCAATGGAGAACAGTTAGGACTCCCAATGGAGACCAGTTAGGAATCCCAATAAATACCAGTTGGGACTCCCAATAGAGACCAGTTAGGAATCCCAATGGAGACCAGTTAGGACTCCCAATGGAGACCAGTTAGGACTCCGAATAGATACCAGTTGGGACTCCCAATAGAGACCAGTTGGGGCTCCCAATAGAGACCAGCTAGGACTCCCAATAGAGACCAGTTGGGACTCCCAATAGAGACCAGTTGGGGTTCCCAATAGAGACCAGCTAGGACTCCCATTAGAGACCAGTGAGGACTCCCAATGGAGACCAGTTAGGACTCCGAATAGATACCAGTTGGGACTCCCAATAGAGACCAGTTGGGGCTCCCAATAGAGACCAGCTAGGACTCCCAATAGAGACCAGTTGGGGTTCCCAATAGAGACCAGCTAGGACTCCCATTAGAGACCAGTTGGGGTTCCCAATAGAGACCAGCTAGGACTCCCATTAGAGACCAGTTAGGACTCCCAATGGAGACCAGTTGGGACTCCCAATAGAGACCAGTTGGGGTTCCCAATAGAGACCAGCTAGGACTCCCATTAGAGACCAGTTAGGACTCCCAATGGAGACCAGTTGGACCACAAGAAGCTTGAATCCCCTCGACTGTTGGTTCCTCGATCTTTTCACTTTGCACAGAAACGCTATAAATGACCCTCCCGATCTCGTAAAGTTGATCATTTTTAACTTCCTTTCTTTAACTTCCATTTTAACGTCTTCTGCGTCTTTACCGCCGCTAA
Organism: Pseudoliparis swirei; assembly: GCF_029220125.1. Taxonomy (NCBI): domain Eukaryota; kingdom Metazoa; phylum Chordata; class Actinopteri; order Perciformes; family Liparidae; genus Pseudoliparis; species Pseudoliparis swirei. Next base: position 3,252,921 of record NC_079408.1, read on the forward strand.
AAACACCGTTGCTCAAAAGCCAGGGCGGCTCCACGATAACAACCGGTCTCAGCCGGTCGGGGATCTTTCCTTATCAGCTAACGGTAAATACGACGTTATTCATTTTAGTGGCTTTACGGTTTTACTTGCTTCGCCCTCTTCCGGTCCACGAGTAGTTCTGCCATCCGTCTTGTCTTTGACTCCGTTAGCTAAACGGTTTCTTCGACGGTCGCCTCAGAGGAGTCATCGCTCTGCAGCTGCAGGAGGCCACAGATCCGATGTTATCGTGCGGCCCGTCGCCCATTCCTGTTGTAGAGAGCTGAGGTTCTGAGCTCCGAGCTTTAATCTGTTTTTGCTCTTTGACTCGTGATGGAGACGAGTCAAATGACCGGGACGCCAAATCCACTCAGACGAAAGAGAACAAGCATTAGTGACTTCGTTGGGAGGGGGAAATTATAAATTATGCGATGTAACCGTAGAAGTGCGACCGCTTAATGCCCCGACCGGACCGACTGGACCACACATTCTTTAGTAAATGGCTGTGTGGCAGCTGTCTCTGTGTGGCAGCTGCTGGTGATTGGCAATCAGTCAGCAGCTGAGGCCGCCCTCATAAAAGCTCCCAGTTGAGGGTGGAGCAGGAGAAGTGAGCAGAGGTGCAGGTTTTACGCTCTGCTGTGGGTGTGAATAAAATGTCGTTCAACGAAACCTCGTGGTGCCTGGCTGATCCTTGGAGCTTTTGGGGGAAACCCACGGGTCGCGGCAGTAGAGCTGCTACAGGCTGATTTTGCTTCTGAAATGTTTTTCACGGACCACAAAACTCCATATAATGCAGATTATTGAAAGGTTCCTCTTCCTTTGATACGTCGGTTCTGCTTCCGGCTCGTCGGCTGAGGCCCGGCGTTGCTTCTTCTCCTGCGTTGGGGAGTAATCCCTCTTCTGTCACTTCCTGTTGGAGACTTAATTGATCTCCTTCAGCAGGAAAAGGTGCTTCTCATGTCCACTTGACACCTCCTCCCTTTTGTGCTGCTCTCTACTGAACGGAGCTCATGCTACCTGGTTGATTGATGTGTGGTGTGTGTGTGTGTGTGGGGGTTCTGATTAATAGCCAAAAGGCCTTTCAGGAAACATAATGAGTTTCTCCTGCTGCAGTGTGTGTGTCTGTGTGTGTGTGTGTGCGGTTCACTGGTTGTGCGTTCCCGTCTACGAGTGTGTGTTTGTTTGTTTCTCATTACCTCACTTATTAAGCGAAATACTTGTTCCTCCATTTTCCTCCTTATTCACTTCCCTCCTCCCTCCATCATTGTTTTAACTCTCGCCGTGTTCAGAATACAAATCGCTCGGCGGGCCTCCGAGGCGGTAATTACATAACGTGTGTTTATCACGTTAAACCGGGAGACGCGTTCAGGCGTCGGGGGAATTCGTGTAAAGTGAGTTTTTAGTCCACCAGGAGAACTCGTTGGTTTAGTTCCTGCAAAAACTCTGTAAAGAAAATATAAAGAACAAATATAAAGATTAAAACATTTTCATAAATATCAGCCTCGTATCACCTCGTTGCGCAATGTGACGTAACAATGTGACGTAACAATGTGATGTAACAATGTGACGTAACAATGTGACGTAACAATGTAACGTAACAATGTGACGTAACAATGTGACGTAACAATGTGATGTAACAATGTGACGTAACAATGAGACGTAACAATGTGATGTAACAATGTAACGTAACAATGTGACGTAACAATGTGATGTAACAATGTGACGTAACAATGTGATGTAACAATGTGACGTAACAATGAGATGTAACAATGTGATGTAACAATGTAACGTAACAATGTGACGTAACAATGTGATGTAACAATGTGACGTAACAATGAGATGTAACAACGGGACATAACGTAACGTAACGACATAACTTAACGACGTAACTTAACGACATAAATTAACGACATAACTTAACGACGTAGTGTAACGACTTAACGACGTGACGATCTAACGACATAACGTAACGACGTAACGACATAACGTAACGACATAACGTAACGACATAACTTAACGACGTAGTGTAACGACTGAACGACGTGACGATGTAACGACATAACGTAACGACATAACGTAACGACATAACGTAACGACATAACTTAACGACATAGCGTAACGACATAACGTAACGACATAACGTAACGACATAACTTAACGACATAACTTAACGACGTAGTGTAACGACTGAACGACGTGACGATGTAACGACATAACGTAACGACATAACGTAACGATGCAACAACGCAACGTAACGACATAACTTAACGACGTAGTGTAACGACTTAACGACGTGATGACGTAACGACATAACTTAACGGCATAACGTAACGACATAACTTAACGATGCAACGTAACGATGCAAGCTAACGGTATCATTTAACAACAACGTCTCCTGACAATGTGACAACCGCAACTAAACAACGACCCCGGTGTCGACTCTTTTTGATTTGACCCGCCACACTAACAGCGGCCTCCTGGGTGAAAGTCCTGTGTTTGACGTTATCATCACACCGTTCTGAACGCAGCTCGATAAACTTCGTCACGCTAACCGGATGCAGAAACAAGATGGCCGACGTGTTCGCTGCAGCTCGTTCTCTACGCTGTGGGTCGTGTTGCTCATTGTCTCTTCAACGTTACCACAGAAGAAGAAACCTCACGAGCTCTTTGAGTCGACTTCATCGTGTGACCTTCAGAGGCTTCACTGTTTCCTCCTTCCTGTCCTTGATCACTTCCTGGCCTCCTCCCCCCCTAAGTACAGCTTTATTTATTTGTCCTTCCTTGTTTCGCTCAACCTTTCTTCCTCCTTCACTGCCTCCATCGCTTAGTCTTTTCCTGTTTCCCTCCCATTTATTTCCTTCCTCATTTCCTTTATTCCTGTCCTCCCATCTCTCCTTTATCTCTCGTGTCTCCTCTGTCCTAACCTTCCTCTCCTCTGGTCGCATCCTCTCTTTTTATTCGTTCCCTCTTTTGAAATATGACAGTAGTAAACCA
>NC_079408.1:3258429-3331377 GCF_029220125.1 Pseudoliparis swirei
GTTCTGTTCATGGTCTTTTCACCTGGAAGTGGTGCTATCTGAGAGGGTTCTACTGAGAACCCCTTTTTATACCAAGGGCTTCATCTAAGAACCACCAATGGGTTCTACTGAGAACCCCTTTATATACCAAGGGCTTCATCTAAGAACCACCAATGGGTTCTACTGAGAACCCCTTTATATACCAAGGATTTCATCCAAGAACCACCATGGGGTTCTTTTGAGGACCTTTTTATATTTTAGGGGTTTCATCAAGAACACACTTGGGGGGTTCTACCAAAATCTCACAACAATCGTTGTTCACAATCACAGTTATATGGGAGTTGTGAGCTGGGAGGATCTTCGAAAAACATTTGATCAAAAAAGGGTTCTTGTGAAGCAAAAGGCTCCTCCAGGAGGAAAAGAACCCTAATTTCTATTGACCGTATCTGATAAATGGTTAAAATCACAGACCAATCAACAATCAGGGAGGTGCCAGGGGTAATTATTTTGTTGGTTCCTTCACAGATCAACCTGATCCTCAAGTCCGACCTCAAAGAACAAGACCGTTGCATCACTTCGGACCTGCTGGACCCAGCAGAAGGTTCTACAGCTGATAGACGCTCGTCTGCAGGACGACCGCTGAAGACCCGGAGCGGTAGCCATGGATACGAGGACCCCGACGTCCATCTGCACTCTAGAAACTCTCAAACTCTCCTTGACGTGACTGACCCCCACAAAGCAACGCGGGACCTTTGGAGACCACCTTGAGAACTCTTTGAGACCACCTTGAGAATTCCTCGCCGATGATTTATGGGCAAGAAATGGGAGATTCAAAGCTTCGGGAACCATTTGTTTCTGCTTGCAGCTAGCGAGACTTCATTGGAATACAAGATAAACAAAGATATTCCGATCCCCCGATCCCCCTTTTCCTCGCCACTCCCCATCTTCCTCCCCCGATCTTTCCCCGTTTTGGAAGACCCTCTTCAAAACTCTTCCATTAATGCCGACCGCATTTCTCTCTCCACCGTCCTCCTCCCTCTGCCGGTGAGGCCTCCCCCCCCGTTTAGACTCCTCGTAGGGTACGGGTCTGTCTTTGGGGGATGGGCGGCCCGGAGAGGGCCCTCCTGGGGGGCTTCAGCACCACCACCTCTTCCCTGGAGGCCAGCGGTCGGATTGCGTGGCCCAGCATAAACCCCCTGGACCTCAACCAGACCCTGCCGTGGGGGGTGGGCGGCGGCGGCGGCCTGGACAATTCCACCTGGGAGTCGGTCACCAGGGCGGCGATGAAGGAGAAGAACTGGCCGGCGCTGCTCATCCTCGTCATCATCGCGCTGACGATCGGCGGCAACATCCTGGTGATCCTGGCGGTGTCGCTGGAGAAGAAGCTCCAGAACGCCACCAACTTCTTCCTGAGGTCGCTGGCCGTGGCCGACATGCTGGTGGGCATCCTGGTGATGCCGGTGTCCCTCATAAACATCCTCTACGGTAAAGTCTGACCACTGAAGCGCTTTGAGTGATGACGTCGTTCTCTACGGCATCTTACCGTAATCTGAGTGAAGATGAGTCCAGTCGTTCAAGTCAGGCCTTTGTTTTTTTCTCAATTTAATCTATATTAGTTTTTTGAGGGGGTGTTTGGTTCCACCCAGAACCCCCTTGGAAAGGTTCTTCAGAGAACTGTTTATTGGGGCAGTGGTTCGTACCAGAACCCCCTCAGGAAGTTCTGTAAATGATCTTTTCACCTATTCAGGGTGCCAACAAGAATCAACTGAGAGGGTTCTACTGAGGGGGCGACTTCTCTGGTTGTATAGAAGTCCATCGTGATGGTGATTATCATCATAATCATGTTAAATGGTGAGAGACCTGTCTGTAACACATGAAGCATAGACTTCTATACAACCAGAGGAGTCTCCCCCTGGTGGTCAGGAGAGAGAATGCAGCTTTAACACATGAAGCGTAGACTTCTATACCACCAGAGGAGTCTCCCCCTGGTGGTCAGGAGAGAGAATGCAGCTTTAACACATGAAGCGTAGACTTCTATACAACCAGAGGAGTCGACCCTGGTGGCCAGGAGAGAGAATGCAGCTTTAACACATGAAGCGTAGACTTCTATACAACCAGAGGAGTCTCCCCCTGGTGGTCAGGAGAGAGAATACAGCTTTAACACATGAAGCGTAGACATCTATACAACCAGAGGAGTCTCCCCCTGGTGGCCAGGAGAGAGAATGCAGCTTTAACACATGAAGCGTAGACTTCTATACAACCAGAGGAGTCGCCCCCTGGTGGCCAGGAGAGAGAATGCTTCATGCAAACACATGTATCGAACCATCCTCCACGTGATCATCACGATGCTTTCCACCTGGTTGATCAGAAATGTAACGCCACCTCCTCCTCCTCCTCCTCCTCCCCACAGACTACGCCTGGCCCCTCCCCAGCGCTCTGTGTCCCATCTGGATCTACCTGGACGTGCTGTTCTCCACCTCCTCCATCATGCACCTTTGCGCCATCTCTCTGGACCGCTTCGTGGCGATCCGGAACCCCATCGAGCACAGCCGCTTCAACTCCCGCACCAAGGCCATGATGAAGATCGCCGCTGTGTGGACCATCTCCATAGGTCAACACCTTTATACACGGCCATCCACTGACAAACAACTTGAGTTTTACTGTGGAGGGTTTTTTAAAGGGGCAGTACACACAGTCACAAAATAGATATTTAAATAATCTCTTCTTTTTTTTTAGATTAGTTTTTTTGAGGCAGCAGCAAAATATTTTTTATGAATAAATAATGACATTTAAATAAAGTAGGACATAAATAAAGGAAATGAAAAACTAATGAATAAAATGTATCGAATTGGGAAAATTCATCAAATTGATTACAAAATAATAATAATAATAAAAATAAAAAAATTAAAAATTGTAATTACAAATTTGAATGTAATTTAATTTTAAAAAAAAATTTAATAAGAAAATATAAAAAATATATATAAAATTTAAAAAACAAAATAAATTTTATGAATAAAATAAATGTAATACATTTTGTGAATTAAATTAATAAATTATATTATATATATAATAATATAATTTATTAAAAAGAAAAGCAATCTTTTTTAGAGAGCCTGCAGGCCACTAGTTCTCCGACACGCTAGTAGCCATCTCTCCATCGTGTATGTGTCCGTGCATGTGTCTGTGTGTGTGTGTGTGTGTGTCCTGTGGAGGAGAGTGCTGCGTTCTCCAGGGATTAAATGACATTTTAAACTTTCCTCTCAGACCTCTTGTCAGTTGATGTCGTTTCGTGCCCTTTTAGACCCAGGAGAGCCTCCATGTCACACATACACACACACACACAAGCACACACACACACACACACACACACCGTACACTAAATGCTCCATGTGGGATACAGTGGCTTTGTGTGTGAAGCCGCAATCCAAATGTAGATTTACAAGAGGAACATTTTAACCTTTAAAGGCGTGTCGATGCCCATCCCGGTGATCGGCCTCCACAACGAGGACAAGGTCTTCGTGAACGGCAGCTGCGTCCTCAACGAGGAGCGCTTCATGCTGATTGGCTCGTTCGTGGCCTTCTTCATCCCACTGGTCATCATGGTGGTGTCGTACTGCCTCACCATACAGGTAGCCGTGTCCGCCCACTGCCTGCTCTACGTCCTTGCTCTTCTTCACCCTCCTCCTCCTCCTCCTCTCCAGGTGCTCCAGCGGCAGGCCACCGTCTTCCTGTGCGAGGCCAAGTCGTCGTCCCAGCAGCCTTTGCACACGCCGCCGGTGATGAAGAACACGCTGCAGCCTCCGCGCAGCAGCACCTTCCTCATCCCTCAGATCACCAGGCTCGCCCCTCAAGACGCAGACGGTATGGGGGGGGGGGGGCTATATATATATATATATTTGATGTATTATTATATATAATATATATAAATAATATATTATATATATATTAAATATATATAATCATATATATAATATACATCCAATATATATAATATATTATATATATGATTATATATACTTAATATATATTATATATTATTTATCCAATATATATATATGATACATAATATATGTATATTTTATTTATAATACATATATGTTATATATATCCTATATTATTATTAATATATATATTATATTATTATATTGGATATGATATTGATATAATAATATATATTATGTATAATATATATATCCGTGGGGGGGGGGGTATGTTCATTCATATTAATAATAAAAGATGGAGTCCACCAAGTCCGTTAAGTAGATCACAGCAGCTCAGTCAGCAGCTCCGTGTTCTAAGTATGAAGAACAACGGACATTGAAAAGTGTCATTTCACTTGTTAGCTAGCTATAGTTGTCATAGCTCGCTAGTTAGCTCGCTAGGCTAACGTTAGCGTGTCCTTCTGCTCGCTCCACCATGCGACTCCTCTGGTGGCAGCGACGTTAAAGCGTGACTGAAGTGTTGCGTCGTTCCCTTTGACTCGTTTCCTCTGGCTGTCGACGTCTGTTTGGTTTATACGGAGAGTTAGCGCTATGGGAACGATTCATCGTGTCCTCCTCCTCCACAAAATATATTAAATATGCTTTCCGTGGTTTGTTGTCCGAGTCACGGTGATAACCACAGGTGGAATGTAACTAAGTACATTTAATAAAGTAACCATCCTAGTTTTATTTTTTGTAATAAATGGCGCTCTATTTGTTCATCCGAAACTCATTTGGTGATGCCCCGCCCACAGAGTTAAAGGCCCCGCCTCCCAGCAGCAGACGAAACACCCTGAGCTGTCTGAAGTGGGAGGAGTCCGGCATCCGGCTCAGCATCTCCATGCCGGACGGCATCGGCGTCGTCCCCATCTCGGAGGCGTCGTCTCAGCTCAGCTCGCCGGCCGCCGGGCCGGGGCGGAGCGACGCGTCGGGTTGCCACGGGCGACGGGGCATGATGCAGGCCATAAAGAACGAGCGGCGGGCGTCCAAGGTAAACAGAGACGAGGACAACGAGTGGACGAGAAAATACTGAAAAAAGAGACAGAAACGCTACAAGGAGACAGAAACGCTACAAAGAGACAAAGAGACAGAAACGCTACAAAGAGACAAAGAGACAAAAACGCTACAAAGAGACAAAGAGACAGAAACGCTACAAAGAGACAAAGAGATAGAAACGCTACAAAGAGACAGAAACGCTACAAAGAGACAAAGAGACATAAACACGACAAAGAGACAGAAACGCTACAAAGAGACAAACGCTACAAAGAGACAAAGAGACAGAAACGCTACAAAGAGACAAAGAGACAAAAACGCTACAAAGAGACAAAGAGACAGAAACGCTACAAAGAGACAGAAGCACTACAAAGAGACAGAAACGCTACAAAGAGACAAAGAGACAGAAACGCTACAAAGAGACATAAACACTACAAAGAGACAGAAACGCGACAAAGAGACAGAAATGCTACAAAGAGACAGAAGCACTACAAAGAGATAGAAACTCTACAAAGAGACAAAGACAGAAACGCTTCAAAGAGACAAAGAGACAGAAACGCTACAAAGAGACAGAAACACGACAAAGAAACAGAAACGCTACAAAGAGACAAAGAGACAGAAACACGACAAAGAAACAGAAACGCTACAAAGAGACAAAGAGACAGAAACGCTACAAAGAGACAAAGAAACAGAAATGCTACAAAGAGACAAAGAGACAGAAACACGACAAAGAAACAGAAACGCTACAAAGAGACAAAGAGACAGAAACGCTACAAAGAGACAAAGAAACAGAAACGCTACAAAGAGACAAAGAGACAGAAACGCTACAAAGAGACGAAGAGACACAACGCTGTGTCTGTTGAGTCTAAATCAGTGGTCCCCAAACTACGGCCCGCGGGCCGAATCCGGCCCGCCTCCACATTTGGCCCGGCCCCCTGAACAATACCAGAGACGCGTTCCGATTTATTATTTTGTTCACCTGGCCCGCTGCCGTTGAGATTACAGTGAGACGCGGAGAAAATGTGGAGTGGTGCTCTTCACAATAGAACATCTTTGATGGGACGTGTCGCGTCTCGGCCAATCAGCGTTCAGATGTCCACAGCGTTTGGGAAGTTAGGTTAGCTTGAATGTTAGTCCGCTACATCTGCTGCTGTCACGCTGCACGGTGTAGCGATGCTAACAAAGTACCCGTACGTTAAACACGATGTGATTTAGCATATTTTTAGCATCGATACTTCATTAAAAGAGCGATCAGAGCTCACGCGCTGCTCCGCTCCGTTAAACGCTGTCTGCATGCGCAGCGCTCACAGCGAGTGGCGCGCTCATAGCCGTGATGTGCGCACACAGGTGAGGACACTCTCACTAGCACATTCTCACTAGCCCCCCCCCCGGCTGGCCCTCCAGCAGACAAGGCAAATGTTATGTGGCCCTCTTAGGAAAAAGTTTGGGGACCCCTGGTCTAAATAAAGAGATTCATGAGATGTACAGGTTGTTGTTTTCATTGGCGTTGTGGTCTTTTATTTATTTATTTGTTTTTTAAAATTTGTTTCTTTGTTCATTTTTTTCTTTGTTTATTTTTTCTTTCTTTATTTGTTTATTTTTTCTTTGTTTCTTTGTTTCTTTGTTTATTTGTTTCTTTGTCTATTTATTCATTTGTTTCCTTGTTTCTGTTTCCCCAGGTCCTGGGCATCGTCTTCTTCCTCTTCCTCGTCTTTGTTCATTTTTTTCTTTGTTTATTTTTTCTTTGTTTCTTTGTGTATTTTTTCTTTATTTCTTTGTTTATTTTTTCTTTATTTCTTTGTTTATTTTTTCTTTGTTTCTTTGTCTATTTATTCATTTGTTTCCTTGTTTCTGTTTGCCCAGGTCCTGGGCATCGTCTTCTTCCTCTTCCTCGTCATGTGGTGCCCGTTCTTCGTCACCAACGTGACCTTCGTGCTGTGCCGCGGCTCGTGTGACGAGTCGGTTCTGAACGACCTCCTGAACGTGTTTGTGTGGGTGGGCTACATCTCGTCGGGGGTCAACCCGCTGGTCTACACGCTGTTCAACAAGACGTACCGCCGCGCCTTCTCCAGCTACATCCGCTGCCGCTACGCCGCGGACGCCAACGCCGCCGGAGGCAAGACCCTCCTGGTGCCGCCGCCGTCGTGCTCGTCGCACGCCGTGACGCCGCTGCTGGCGGGCGGCCATGGGAAGGCGGGCGGCGTGGACCGCAACAGCAACTTTCGCAACGGCGGCAGGGGCGTCAACGGGAGGCCGGCGGCGGACCCAGTGGACGCCACGGACGACGAGGCGCACGCGGCGGCGGGGACGGAGGCGCTCGGCGTCTCCGACCGCCGGCTCTCGGAGGCGGAGACGGAGGCGGAGCTCGAGCTGTCGCTCATCAGCTACGGCCCCGCCTCCAGAGAACACACCAGCAGCGTGTGACCGCTTTAGTTGTTGTTGTTGTCGTTGTTGTTGTTAGACGCCCTGCAGACTAGCTCCGGTTGAGACACCTTATCCCCGACAGGAAATGAACGTTCTGGGGCGAAAGCGTTCGGTAGAACATGGCGAGCCGAGGTCACGGAGTCGAGCGGCGACCACGCCGAAGGTCAACGGGGTCACGCCTTCGCTAAGAGTCCAGATCCAGTCCCAAAGATCCGGCTCCACGGGGACTCTCCAAAAACTGAACCAAATATATTTTTGTGCCGGATGACAGCAAAACTATATATATATATATTTATATTGATATATTTATTTATATTTATATACATATATATATATTTATTTATATAAATATATATATATATTTATATATATTTATTTATATAAATATATTTATTTATATTTATATACATATATTATATATTTATATATATTTATTTATATATATATATATATTTATATAAATATACTTATTTTTATATATATATCTATGTATAGATATATATATGAAAATGAACCTTTTCAGCATGTATAATCCAACTATTCAACCGAGTGTGTGTGTGTGTGTGTGGGGGGGGGGGTTATCTGCATGGACAAAAGATGAAGGAATGTACATCGACCGCCGGTCTCCGGTGGACACACAATACCATCTGGTGGTCGCACCAAGAACGTCACCACCCTCTGAACAAGAGGCTAAAAGAGCTAATAAGAATAAAAGAAGATGAAGAAGACGAAGAACAATGGCGTGGGCCCCTTTGTAAAGAATCTGAGTCCCAACTTCGAGAAAAATGAAAAGAAAAAAAGGTTTTTAATGACAATAATGGAGAAAGTTTCAAATATAAAACAGATCTAAAAGTACAAGAAAGTTTTTTTTATGTTGAAGTGCACAGAAGCTTCCTGTGATGTCATCAGCTCAGCAGCATCGTCACGTTCAAGACTCCGCCTCCGAGATCTTCCTCAGCTTTGATCAGCAAACAATCAATACGATCAATATTCTTGTATATATATATACTTTACATAAAGGGTTCTAACCATGTGTAAAAGGTACCCTGAACCCTGTGTGAGAGGTTCCATAGAGAACTTTTCTATGGTGTAATGGTTCCACCTTCTTAGGGGACTCAAAGGAACCCACACAAATAAAAGGTACTCACTAGAACCAGGTCTGGTACCTTTTGTAAAGGTTCCACCTGAAGGATTCGACCGAGAACTCGACATAAAGGTTCTAACTATAGAGCGATACGTAAAAGGTACCCAGAACCTCATGTGAGAGGTTCCACAGAGAACCCTTCTGTGGTGTAATGGTTTCACCTTCTTAGGGGACTCAAGGGAACCCACCCAGTTCTACTGAGACCCCATAAGGACCGGCTACTTCAGTTCAATGGAGTGGTTTGTGTTGTATAGGAAATCCATTGAGAAAAAAGGTGTTGAGAGATCTCTTAAAGGGCCAGTCCACCAGTTTATAACGGTAGAAACAAAAAATATATATCCTTCACTCTCACAAATAAAAGGTACTCACTAGAACCAGGTCTGGTACCTTTTGTAAAGGTTCCACCTGAAGGATTCGACCGAGAGCTCTACGTACAGGTTTTAACTTTAGAACGATACGTAAAAGGTACCCAGAACCTTGTGTGAGAGGTTCCACAGAGAACCCTTCTGTGGTGTAATGGTTTCACCTTCAGAAGTGGACTTAATGGAACCCACACAGTTCTACTGTGACCCCATAAGGACCGGCTACTTCAGTTCAATAGAGCTGAGTGATACTCACTAGAACCACGTCTGGTACCTTTTGTAAAGGTTCCACCTGAAGGATTTGACCGAGAACTCGACCTAAAGGTTCTAACTATAGAGCGATATGTAAAAGGTACCCAGAACCCTGTGTGAGAGGTTCTACAGAGAACCCTTCTTAGGGGAGTTAAAGGAACCCACACGAGGTCCATCGAGACCCCAACCAAGGGGTTCTACTGTGGACCTTTTTTATGTGTCTAGTGTGCAATCCAGAATACATTTAAGGGGGTTCTAGAGAGAACCCTTTTATGGTGCAATGGTTCCACCTTCTTAGGGGACTTGAAGGAACCCACACAGAGTTCTACTGAGACCCCCAATCAAGGGGTTCTACTGTGGACCCTTTCTATGTGTCTAGTGTTTAATCCAGAACACACTGAAGGGGGTTCTAGAGAGAACCCTTTTATGGTGCAATGGTTCCATACAACACCTAAGGGCGCCAACAAGAACCCACACAAGGTCCTACCGAGACCCCTTTCATATCCCAAGGGGTTCTGGGTAGAACCACAGGACTGCAGGGAGAACCCGTGAGGAACCGTTATGTCTAAGTGTGTGATGTCATCACATGTCACGAGGCTTTCTTTAAACCTGGAGGTCAAAGGTTTGATGGACGCGAGGCAGAAGGAGGAGTCTATTAAAGATGTTGCATTGTGGGACTTGTAGTGTTTTGGGAGATGGAGATCTCGGCTTCAAATTGTTGACCAAACTTGGTTTAATTTTTCAAAATGTAGTCTCTTAAAATCTGTACTGGCCCTTTAAGTGCAAAAAATATCAACATTTCCACCTGAATGTAAAGCCCACTTCTCTTTACCCAAAATGGAGGATACTCGTTCATTTAATCCGACTTTCTGGAGCGTTCTGGAGACGTTTATTGACAGAGTTTCGTATTATTGCGTTTCAGGAGCTTGTATTCCATGTTTTGGGGCTTTATGAAACGATATCGCTCATTTGAATATAGTCGAACTCGATGAGTGGGATGTCTGAAAACAAGCAAATACTGCGCGATGAAAACCAGCAATAAAATATTCCCCGGAGCATTTCTACAAGTCTTGAGTTGGAAATTCCGGAGTTAAAAAGAAAAGTTTTATTCGTGTGATAGTTTGATAGAAAACAGCAGCGGAGGATGAGGATGTGGGAGGAGTCAGAAAAAGACGAAAACCATAAAGTTTTTTTTTTTAAACTGAATATCGGCGGTTTGAGTTAGCCTAGCTTAGCCTAGCTTAGCCCAGAGTTAAACTGAAACTTACCCCCGTTTCCAATCTTTATGCTAAGCTAAGCTATGCTAACCATCTGCTCCTTTAACTGTAGCGATGCCAAAGGAACTCGATGGGACTGGTGGGGCCTAAACTCTTGACCTTTGACCTTTGAACTTTGCAACTGTCAAACACGAAGCTCCGCCCCCAAGCGGCTCTGAGGTCTTGAACGCCCCTCGTTTGTTTGTTTTTATACATTTTAATCGTGACACATTCTGAGTCCATACGATGGTTTGACGCCGTGGACTTTATTTTATTTTATTTGGTGTGATGCTGCTTTTTATTTATTAAAATATTATTCTAATGCGTGGACGACTCTTATTTGTACGTTAACAACACGGGTGTGTTGTTGTTGTTGTTGTTGTTGTTGTTATATAAACACATGACAAAGTAAATAGTCGTAGGCCTGTGCAGGGGGTCTCTGAGGAGCTTTGAACTGGTTCTGGACCAGTTTCGGTCTAGTCCTGCTCCTCTAGAGACCTCAGTGTAGTCCTGGTCCTCTAGAGACCTCAGTGTAGTCCTGGTCCTCTAGAGACCTCAGTGTAGTCCTGGTCCTCTAGAGACCTCGGTGTAGTCCTGGTCCTCTAGAGACCTCAGTGTAGTCCTGGTCCTCTATAGACCTCAGTCTAGTCCTGGTCCTCTATAGACCTCAGTGTAGTCCTGGTCCTCTAGAGACCTCAGTGTAGTCCTGGTCCTCTAGAGACCTCAGTGTAGTCCTGGTCCTCTAGAGACCTCAGTGTAGTCCTGGTCCTCTAGAGACCTCAGTGTAGTCCTGGTCCTCTGTAGACCTCAGTGTAGTCCTGGTCCTCTAGAGACCTCAGTGTAGTCCTGGTCCTCTAGAGACCTCAGTGTAGTCCTGGTCCTCTAGAGACCTCAGTGTAGTCCTGGTCCTCTAGAGACCTCAGTGTAGTCCTGGTCCTCTAGAGACCTCAGTGTAGTCCTGGTCCTCTAGAGACCTCAGTGTAGTCCTGGTCCTCTAGAGACCTCGGTGTAGTCCTGGTCCTCTAGAGACCTCAGTGTAGTCCTGGTCCTCTATAGACCTCAGTGTAGTCCTGGTCCTCTAGAGACCTCAGTGTAGTCCTGGTCCTCTATAGACCTCAGTGTAGTCCTGGTCCACTAGAGACCTCAGTGTAGTCCTGGTCCTCTAGAGACCTCAGTGTAGTCCTGGTCCTCTAGAGACCTCAGTCTAGTCCTGGTCCTCTAGAGACCTCAGTGTAGTCCTGGTCCTCTAGAGACCTCAGTGTAGTCCTGGTCCTCTAGAGACCTCAGTGTAGTCCTGGTCCTCTAGAGACCTCAGTGTAGTCCTGGTCCTCTAGAGACCTCCATCAGGAACCAGACCACTGCAGGGAGAAGGTGGTCTGGTTCTCCGGAGGTCTTCCTAAAGCTCCTCATCGGCCACCGGGTCGGGTTCTGGTGAAACCAGATGACGTCATGCAGGTTCACCAGAACCAGGAGAGACCAGTCCACCGTGGACTAGACCCAGATCCGGTCTCACCCAGGACTCCAGGTAAAACAAAGGTGTTAAGTGTCACTCGGATCAGCACCACGGACAGCGGCCCGCGGCTCACGAGGCAACAGCGCCGCCTTGCGGTGAAGCAGAGAGCTGCAGGGCACAGGTCCATTCTAGTGACTTTAGTAAAATAATAATAAAAGATCATTTTTGGTTACAACCAATGTTTTAAAATTAACTTGAGTCTAAATAGACCCATTTCTGAGAATGTCTTTGAATGCATCTTGAATATCACACACTATTTTAATTATTATAATATATTTTATAAGCATAAACATCGGAGGAAACCTGTTTTCAGCGTGTTGCCGTGTCTGTATTTGACTTATCATCATTATGACGTCACTTGAATGAGCTCGTCCATGTGCAAATGTATTTAATGTGTCTTAATTTGTCTCGCGCGTTGTCCACGTGTGGACGGCGTCTCTCCGGCCGCTCGGCGGGGTGGGCGGTGGCCTCGGCTTTCCACGGAAACGGTCGGGTCCCTTCGGACACGCATGCGCCGTAGCACCGGTTTGCTGCAGCTCCCTGGTTCGTTTGAAGCTGCATCAAGTTGGCGTGAGGTACAGGGGCGGTTTAAAGTTGTAACTTTCAAAATAAAGTCCCCTCTTTGATTCTTGTCTCCTCGTCCCACGATTGACATGGACGTGTTTAATATATATATATATATATATATATATGTATATATAGAGATATATATTGTCTCCTATTCCCTATTTGAAAATATATATATATAAATATTTTAAAATTTTAAATTATTATATACATATATATTTTTATTAATATTTATATACATATATATATATAATTACATATATGTATATATATATATATATAGGGACTAGGAGACAATATATATATTTATATATATTTCAAACGTATTAATTAGTTCCTTATGGTTTGCTGCTGTAATCGAGACCTTTTATTTTGTTGATGCTTTAACCAGAAGTCGTTGTCTTTACGACAGTGCCTGCAGCTTGACGGTCGCCGTGTCGACGGACTGGCTGCCTTGGAAACGACAAAAATCCAGTCCAAGCTGCTGGCTCGCGAGCGGCGGCGGACTCATATTCCCTCACTTCAAAGGCTTCTTCATCCTCCTCCTCCTCCTCTTCCTCTCTCCATCCATCCATCCATCGAACATGGACGACCTGCAATGAAACGCCGGAGCCGGAGAGCAGCATTTAAATAAGCCAGCGAAGAAGAAGACGGAGACCCGCAGACAGGTAAATCTGATTGGATTTTTTAAAAAACATTTTTAATCTGCTTTACACGTGACACGCATGCCTCCCGTGGGAGCACGTACGAGGTGGCGCGCGCGTGTTTATTAATGTAATTACATCGCGCGCACACGCAGAAAATACAAACGAGAGCGCGAGAGAGGCGCACGCGCACTAATTGGCGTCAGTTGCTTTTTTTGCTCCATTTTGGTGGTTTCCAGGTGCGCCTCACACAACGACACCGGTCGGTCGGTCGTGTCGTCGGATTTGGCGTGTGCAGGCGCGTGTGTCCGCGGGCGTGTAGGATTATACCCACACTGTCCCAATAAACTGCTTAAATTGCGGGTTTTGTTCTCCCCTCCGTGGATTTGGCGTCGCGGTGGCGTGTAAATTGGCCTCGAGGGCCTCCGTACCTGCGCCCCGTAGTGTGTGTGCGGCAGCTATTATTTTAGGGTGTTAAACATAATATCCAATGCATCGTTTTCCTGAATGCATGTTGCATGTTTGTCATCATGTTTGTGAAAGAGCGACATGTCAAAATATTGATATTTAAAAAAACAGAAACCTTTTTAATTTTTTATTTAAATGAATGCTATTTAAATTATGCTAAACATAGTATGATTGTCAGCTTTACGAAATACTGATCGTCTTATTACCTCATTTTAAAAAAATATTTTCATTTTGAATATCCTCAGAATATAGAGCACACTTAAAACTGTTCCTGAGCTCCTGCACGTCCTCCTGTTGCTTCCCTCTGGCCCCCTGCAGGCGGAAGGTGGAACGTCGGGCCTTTTATAACTTAATTTTAAAATTCGACCAACTATTTATCCGTGTTGTGTTGGAGGAACTTCACGATGAGCTCATGCAGAGGTTTTAGGGAAGTATTTCCATATTGTTTTGCTGCAGGGTTTTTGAGTGGAGCCCAGTCGCTGGGTAAATACTCGCGGTCGGGTTCTTGTCGTCATGGTAACCGCGCTGCCGAGGCGCCCTCGAGCAGGACGCCGAGTGCAGATCTCCGACCAGCGCGCCGAGCTTTCTGCTCGAATGAAAACTCACTCGCTCGTTAGTCATTTTCTCTGTGTGTGTGTGTGTGTGTGTGTGTGTGTGTGTGTGTGTGTGTGTGTGTGTGTGTGTGTGTGTGTGTGTGTGTGTGTGTGTGTGTGTGTGTGTGTGTGTGTGTGTGTGTGTGTGTGTGTGTGTGTGTGTGTGCTGCACAGTACAGAGTTGTATTCAAAAGAGACGATGTGCTCAGACGAGCTCGCCCTGATTCCTTACGTAATCATGGAGGAAGGCTCAGTGCTGAATAAGCATGAGGGGCATGAATAACTACACACACACACACATGCACACGCACACACACACAGGAAGTTAACGGGAGGGAGGAAACTAACCATTTCCCCAATTTAATTTAGGGAACTATTCTTACGAAATTAATGAGAGGGGGGGGGCGCAAATCTAACTCTATAGTCAAGAACGCAAAATAAAAATAAAAATTCCAACTCGTGTGCCGTTATAATAACATGTAAGGAGCTCTAAAAGATGAGCTTGTTTTGGTTTGACCCTCCTGGGCCACCGTAGGAGACGTGAAGGACTGTTCCTACCGATCAATAGTTCCATGTCTTCTCATTTCTTCTCACGTTTACTTTCTCACATTTCATATTTCATATTTCTCACTTTATTCCACAGTCTCACGGTTACTTCAGGTGCAGACAGGAAGGGGAAGAGATTCAAAGTTACACACACACACACACACACACACACACACACTACGTCCCCCGCGGCGAGCCGGTCCGCCTGACTCGGCGTTTTCCCGGCTCGTTTGATACCAGCTGATCGATGAGGCATCGAACACCCTCAGAGTGTGTGTGTGTGTGTGTGTTGGTGTGTGTCTCAGTATGTGTGTTTGTGTTGGTGTGTGTGTGTCTCAGGATGTGTGTGTGTGTCTCTCAGTGTGTGTGTGTGTGTGTGTGTCTCAGTGTGTGTGTGTGTGTGTCTCTCTCAGTGTGTGTGGGTGTGTCTCTTAGTGTGTGTTTGTGTTTGTGTGTGTGTGTCGCTCTCTCTGTGTGTGTGTCTCTCAGTGTGTGTGTGTGTGTGTCTCAGTGTGTGTGTGTGTCTCTCTCTGTGTGTGTGTGTGTGTGTGTCTCTCTCTGTTCGTGTGTGTGTGTGTCTCAGTGTGTGTGTCTCAGTGTGTGTGTCTCTCTGTTCGTGTGTGTGTGTGTCTCAGTGTGTGTCTCTCTCTGTTTGTTGCAATCGCGCTGAGGTCGACACTTTTAATTGTGGGAGACGGGGTCACAGAGGGGCGCGAGGAGGGTTCTCTCACACACACACACACACACTGAAACATGGCATTCCTCGGCTCTGGCTCAGGTCCATGCACTGTTTATTTAAATAAGAACTAAACATCGTATTGTTTTATTTTAATCACACCTCTGTATTGGTACTTAGTGGGATGTTTCACATGAGCGCAGATGTCCAACTGTCCCTGAATGCATCTCAACCCGGTCTGTGAGGAGACGGTTAAAGAGTGAAACGCGGGAACGTTCCGCAGGTCTGAAGTTTAATTCATCTAAAGTTTAAATAACCTGTTTTTATAATTAGATTTTAATTAGATTTTTAACCTGCAGCTCTTTTTTGTGTGCGTGTTATTTTTTTTGCGGTAAACTCGCCAAGTAGATAGAAACAAACGTGTGTGTGTGTGTGTATGTGTGTATGTGTGTCTGAAACGGCTGCTTTAGAGCCAAAAACACAATGAAGAACACACACTCACACACATACACACATACATACACACACACATACACACACACACACAATATGAAGTGAGATAACTTGCAGAACTTTAAACTCTCGGCCTCTCATCACTTCCATGGCAACCACTCCACGGAGTGATGTTACAATCTCTCGTCTCTGTTTAGCATAATTTGTTTTTTAGGGGGGATTAGTGTGTTTGTTTGTGTGTGCGTGTGTTTGTTTGTGTGAGTGTGTTTGTTTTTGGGGGGGGGGGGGGTTCGTAATTGTGATCATTTGGTCCAATGGCTGCTCGCCCGACAGCGTCAACAACACGGCGACTTCAAAGGGAGAAGAGAGGGAAGCATGCGGGGGGCGGAGCTTAGGATGGAGGATGTGAGAGGATGAGAAAAGGAGGCAAGAAGGAGACGAGAGGGGGAGGGGTGGGGGAGTCTGCTTTGAGCAACATCAAACTATATATATATATATATATATTTATGTACATATTATATTTATTTATATATATAATATATATATTTATGTATATATTATATATATATTTATTGTGTGTATATATATTTATATATATATTATTTATGTATATATTATATTTATATATATATATAATTTATATATTTTTTATATATATAATATTATTTATATATAAAATATATATATATTATTTATATATATATATTTTTTTTTAAATATATATATTATTTTTAATAAACATAATTTCTGCTCACAGGGGTCTTCTGGTTGAAGTTGTTTATTTATTTCTAATATCTTCATTCGCTGATTTTCTTTTCTTCGTGGCCGTCGGCCCGAGAGCTCGTTAGAGAACCGGTCCGTCTCGTAAAAGTCTCCCCGAACGATTAAACTAAACAAACAAAGGTTCCACCTCAGGTGACTCCTCCTGTGTGATCCCAGTTAGAGTCAATAGTTTATATTCTGCGTTGGAGAAGTTTCTAAATTATTTTTAGTGGCAACAAATTGGTATTTGGGGGCTCGTTTTACGTCTGTCTCACACACACATTGACACACACTCACACACACACACACACACACACATTAAGGGGGAATACCCGCTCTGAGATCTTCAGCCTATTATTATTTATTAAAGTGTTGGTGAGAATAAACTGAAAGAAAGAATGGACGGTGAGGAATAAGAGATGAAGAACAGCCAATGAAGAGGAGGAAGAGGAAGAGGTTATATATTATTAAACAGCCGTGGAGTTCGATTATTTACAACAGCTGGAAGAGGAGGTAGAGGAGGGTTTCAGGAGAAGCTCCGTCACACGAGTCTGAGATGAAGACGTGAAGAGGAAGAACGAACGATGATGATGATGAGGATGATGATGGGCATGATGAGGATGATGATGACGTGTGTCGATTCCTGGAAATGTGAATTGTGACAAACATCAAATCTGATGTGAAGGAACGAGTTTCCAGAGCGCTGACCTGGGAACACACAAGCACACACACACACACACACACACACACACACACATCATGTTTGAGAGCTCATTCTCTCCATCACTCTCCCCCCCCCCCCCCCCGTGGTTTCTCTGGCTACGCTAGCGGCTCGTTAGCACCGTTTAGAAATCCTCCTCTCCGGATCATTGGATCTCCTGACCGCCTCCACGCCGCGTTGACTCACACACACACACACACACACACACACACACTGAGGTCATGTCGCCGTTGTACTTTAGATTTCCTGGGGGAACTTTAAATAACGAGGCTTCTCTCGGCCCCACACACACATGTACGTCTACAGGTAGGAAGTAGGAGAGGTTGATTTTCACCTCCTTTCCTCTCTCCTCAGTCCTAGACCAGCATGCCGTTGGTGAAGAGGAACATCGAGCCCCGGCACTTGTGCCGCGGGGCGCTGCCGGACGGCGTGACCAGCGAGCTGGAGTGCGTCACCAACAGCACGCTGGCCGCCATCATCAAGCAGCTGGGCAGCCTGAGTGAGTCCTTTAGCTATTAGATTTAGCCTTTACTTTTATTTCTTTATTTTATTTCTTTATCCTTTACTTTTATTTTGTCTTCATTTATGTTATATTTTATTTAGCCTTTACTTTTGTTATTTATTTCTTTTGTATTTTATTTCTTTATCTTTTACTTTTATTGTCTTTATTTATTTTACATTTCATTTAGCCTTTACTTTGGTTATTTATTTATTTTGTATTTTATTTCTTTATCCTTCACTTTTATTGTCTTCATTTATTTTATATTTTATTTATCCTTTACTTTTATTTGTTATTTATTTTGTATTTTATTTCTTTATCCTTTGCTTTCAATTTGTCTTCATTTATTTTATATTTTTGTATCCTTTACTTTTATTTATTTATTTTAAATTGTCTTTCTTTATCCTTTACTTTTATTTTGTCTCTATTTATTTTATATTTTATTTATGCTTTACTTTTATTTTTTATTTCTTGATTTTATAATCTATTCATCCTTTACTATTTATATTTTATTTATTCTTTACTTTTTATATCTTTAGTTTATATTATATTAATCCTTTACTTTTTTACATTTATTTATTTTGTATTTCATTTATTCTTTACTTTTTTATTTTATTTTAAATTGTCCTAGAATTTTAAATATATATATATATATTTGAGTGAATATTAAAATAAATGATTGCAATTTAAAAAATTACAAATATAATCAATAAAAATTGTATAAATGAAAAGAAAAAAAATGTCACTTACATTTTATGTGTTTTTAAGAATTTCAACAGATTAAATAAAAAACTGACTTTTTAAAAACTGTAAAAACTCAAACTATATATTGTAGTTTATTATAAAATAACCTGATCCCGGTGTTTTTTCCGTGTCCCCCCCCGCTTGCAGGTCGCCACGCCGAGGACATCTTCGGCGAGCTCTTCATCGAGGCCAACAGCTTCTACCTGAGGATGAGCGGCCTGCAGGAGAGGGTGGACCAGCTGGCCGTGAAGGTCACGCAGCTCGACTCCACCGTGGAGGAAGGTATGTGTGTGTGTGTGTGTGTGTGTTGGCATTAGCGCACACACTGTGTGTGTTTTTGCTTAGTTGTCGTAGTGTTTGTGTCTGACAGTATTGTTATTTCAAATGTCTGTGTGTGTGTATTTTTGTGCAAGTGTGTGTGTGTGTGTCTAATGTCACTCCAGTTGTGTGTGTGTGTATATATTGTGTTTTCAGTCCAAGCCGTTATCATCATCTCCATCATTGAGCTTTTCATTAACTCTGAAGGCAGGAATTGACACACACACACACACACACACACCCACCTTCTCCACGGTGGAGTGATGACAAATTCACATAATTGTCCAATTTTATTTTCCTTCTCTCTATCTCTTGTTCTCTCTCTCTCTCTCTCTCTCCCCCCCCCCCCCCCTCATACTGCTCAGTCATTCTGCAGCTCGGCCTCAGATCTCAGTCGGGGATGAAAAAGGAAAAAGCTCAGCAGTCCTTTCTCTCATCCTCTTCCTCCTCCTCTCCCACTCCTCCCCCCTTTCTCTCTCTCTCTCTCTCGCCTCTCTTCCTCCTACACACGAGCCACTCGTCTCTCCTTTCATTTCCTAGCACATATTCCCTCTGTTCTCGTATCTCAGTCGTCTCTTTTCCTTTCTTCATCCCTCACTCCTACCTTCTCCTGAAGGAAGGAAGGATGGAAGGAAGGAAGGAGAGTAGGTAGGGACAATGAGAGGAGACAGAGAGGAGAAATAAGGAAAGGAAGGGTGCATAGAAAGGAGGGAAGGAAGGAATAAAGACATTTTATAGGAGGTAAAGATGTGAAGGAATAGTTGATCAAAGGAAATTAAAAAAGAAGAAGGGAATGATGGAGAGAATAAAAGAAGAAAGAAAGGAAGGGACAAGAAAAGGAAGATTAATGAAAAGGAGTCAAGGAAAGAAGGGATTAAGAATGAAAGAAGGAAGGACGGGAAGTCGTGTGTGTGAGTCTGCAAGCACACACGCGTTCCTGTACTTCTGTCCTTGTGTGGACACAAGTTGACATCATGCATTCTCGTCACCATGACGACTAAAGACCTGACCCCAACCCCTAAACCTGAACCTGAACCAAGTCTGAACCCTCAAACCTGCCTTTGGGTAAAGTGAGGACCTCTCAAAAAAAATTGTTTTACTGGTCCCCACAAAGATCGATGTACAAGAACAGACACACACGCAGATCAAAAAGCAAGAAACCATTTTAGTTTTTTTGGTATTTAGAGCCACACGCCTTCTGCCTGAGGCTGTTGATGACACACACACACATGCCCACACACACATTATACAATGCAGAAGTCAAGTATATCAGCGGAAGGAACATATGTCATGGTTTAATCTGATTATATACTGTGTGTGTGTGTGTGTGTGTGACCATCTGCTAGATCCTGGATAGCATTGCAGAATTGTTGCGTTAAATCTCCTCGTGGGAGGAGGTTAAGGGATTGACACAGACACACACACACGTGTTTTCTCTCTTTCCGTGTTCCGACTTTTGTTGCATGAAGTCACATTAACTATGCTGCAGTCCTGCATAACATTTTAATGGTTAGGAAAACACACACACACACACACACAGTAAGCAAACACACACCTATCTTGCTGCACTGTGTGTGTGTGTGTGTGTGTGTGTGTAAAAGATCCTTGTTAAGCTGGTGCAACAAGGTCTAAGACTAATCTGTCCCTGTTGTCCTATTATCACTGTGTGTGTGTGTGTGTGTGTGTGTGTGTATATGTGTGTGTGTGTGTGTGTGTGTGTGTGAGAGCTGTCTCTATAGTAATGTGTTGGTCTACAGGACTGTCTCAGAAAATTAGAATATTGTGATAAAGTTCTTTATTTTCTGTAATGCAATTAAAAAAACAAAAATGTCATGCATTCTGGATTCATTACAAATCAACTGAAATATTGCAAGCCTTTTATTCTTTTAATATTGCTGATTATGGCTTACAGCTTAAGAAAACTCAAATATCCTATCTCTAAATATTAGAATATCATGAAAAAGTATACTAGTAGGGTATTAAACAAATCACTTGAATCGTCTAATTAACTCGAAACACCTGGAAACACATTTTCAAATGTTTGATTTTGTTTTGCTGTTATAAATCTTTTTTTTTACTTGGTCTGAGGAAATATTCAAATTTTATGAGATAGGATTTTAGAGTTTTCTTAAGCTGTAAGCCATAATCAGCAATATTAAAAGAATAAAAGGCTTGCAATATTTCAGTTGATTTGTAATGAATCCAGAATGCATGACATTTTTGTTTTTTTAATTGCATTACAGAAAATAAAGAACTTTATCACAATATTCTAATTTTCTGAGACAGTCCTGTATATTCATATGGAGTGTTTATTATTTTTAAAGCAGATAAAATCCTTTCGACTTCCAGTATTTTATCCTGTGAGCAATTTCCTACTTTCCCAGAATGCATTTCACCTTTCAGCCCATACACCCACACATCTCAGGGCTCTTCCTCCTGAATGTTTAAAATCAGGGACCAAGGAAAATATGCATTTTAATGTATTTGTGCTCCAAATTATTTATGTATTTATATTTATTTACTTCCAAATGTTATAATTTACATATTATTTTAAATTATATTATATATTTTTTAATCAGACCCACTGAATGTGCAACAAATCGTTCTTTGACGGTTAATTATTACATTAAATTAAAATAAATATTGCTTCTAAGTTTATTTTTTTCATTTTAACTTTCACGTTCTCACGAGTCATCATCTTTTGTTCTTCTCTGACACGTTCTCCGTTCTATGTTCTCCGTTCTCCGTCCTCCAGTCTCCCTGCAGGACATCAACATGAGGAAGGCCTTCAAGAGCAGTACCATCCAGGACCAGCAGGTGGTGTCCAGGACCTCGGTGCCCAACCCCGTGGTGGAGATGTACCACCGCGGGGACAAGCCTCCGCCGCTCAACATCCTCAGCCCCTACAGGTCAGCCGGTCGCCGGGTAGATTAGGAAGAACACGCTGGTCCCATTTAAGGGGCTGCCGTTGACCCCGCGGTGAGACGGTTTGTGTAAATTACATCCAATTAACTAGAAAATTGGCCAAATAAAAAGAAACAAACGCAAACTGTTTGCTTTGTTGTGGGAAGATAATAATCTTACATCTTTAATTTTGCTGATTTTTAAAAATTGTTTTATGAAATGTGTGTGTTGACCCAGTTCTACTCTCATTTAATGACATTTTATATATTTATATATACTATTTAAATTTGTATTCTTACATTTTGAATGTAAATATATATTTAAATTTATTTTCACCCACTGTTCCCCATTTCTCCTCTTTACTTAAATATATATTTGAACAAATGTATATATTTATACTAGGGCTGTGAAACGATTAAAATTTGTAATCAGGTTAATCACAGGTTTCTGTGGATTAATCATGATTAATCACATATATACATTCAGGGTTTTTCCTGGGTCAAAATGGGTCTTCGGTGCTCCCAAAAAAAAAATTTGGGGAGCAAAGTGAGTGATTTTTTTTGGGAGCAGAGTGAGTGATCAGCAGCTGGCCACTCGGTCCATTCGCGCACCTCACAGTTGCGTATTGATCAGACAAGAAGACACGCTTATCAACTCCAGTGTTTCCCCTCCTATTATAACAGGGGGGAATCTCCACCCGTCACCCTGTAATTTTCGTCTACCCCCCCCGTCAACAATTCTCGGCTCGCGCGACAGAGCGATGCGTGCGCCGGCATCGAAGCTCTGCGGCGACCGCGATCGACATATGGTACACCCCTGCATTAAAACATTAAAGAACCGAGAGTTTTTTTCAGCGTGAGAAATACGATGTGTGGCGGGAGTGCGTGAGTTAAGACAGAAATGCGTGAGTCTTACGCTCAATGCGTGAGACTTGAGAGCCCTGCATTGCTCACCAGTACGCGCGCCAGCATCGGAGCTCTGCTGCGCGAGCCGAGAGAAGAGTTGTTGACGGGGGGGGGGGGGGGGGTGCAAGTGACTTTTTTTCGTCCCGATGTGCGCAGACACGCCGGCATCCGAGCTCTGCGGCGCGCGAGACGGAGATCGGAGTCGTGTTAACGCGACACGTAGAGACAGAATGACATGCTGCTGTAGAGACGACCAACAACAGACGGATTGGAAGCTCATTCTGCGCATGCGTTAAATGCGTTAAACCTGTAATTTAATTAACTGAGTTAACGCGTTATTTTTCACAGCACTAATTTATACATATTTTAACTTAAATATATATGTATGTATATATATTTAAATATTTCTCACCCACTGTTCCTCATTCCTCGTCTTTATGTAAATATATATTTAAATTTGTATATATATTTAAATATATATATATACATTTGTATATATATTTAAATGTTAAATTTAAATATTTCTTACCCACTATTCTCCTCTACGTAAATATATATTTGAATGTATTTATATATTTAAATGTACATATTTAAATATATATATTTATACATATTTTAACTTTAATATATATTTATCTATATATTAAAATATTTCTCACCCACTGTTCCCCATTCCTCCTCTTTATGTAAATATATATTTAAATATATATGTATATATACATATACATATACAGGACTGTCTCAGAAAATTAGAATATTGTGATGAAGTTCTTTATTTTCTGTAATGCAATTAAAAAAACAAAAATGTCATGCATTCTGGATTCATTACAAATCAACTGAAATATTGCAAGCCTTTTATTCTGATTTATTGCTGATTATGGCTTACAGCTTAAGAAAACTCAAATATCCTATCTCTAAATATTAGAATATCATGAAAAAGTATACTAGTAGGGTATTAAACAAATCACTTGAATTGTCTAATTAACTCGAAACACCTGCAAGGGTTTCCTGAGCCTTGACAAACACTCAGCTGTTATAAATCTTTTTTTTTACTTGGTCTGAGGAAATATTAAAATGTTATGAGATAGGATTTTAGAGTTTTCTTAAGCTGTAAGCCATAATCAGCAATATAAAAAAAAATAAAAGGCTTGCAATATTTCAGTTGATTTGTAATGAATCCAGAATGCATGACATTTTTGTTTTTTTAATTGCATTACAGAAAATAAAGAACTTTATCACAATATTCTAATTTTCTGAGACAGTCCTGTATATATATTTAAATTTGTATATATATTTAAATGTAAATATTTCTCACCCATTGTTCCCCATTCCGCCTCTTTATGTATATATATATATATATATAATTACAAATCTTCCTCACCCACTGCTCCTATCTAGGGACGACAAGAAGGACGCCCTGAAGTTCTACACCGACCCGTCTTACTTCTTCAACCTGTGGAAGGAGAAGATGCTGCAGGCCACCGAGGACAAGCGCAAGGAGAAGCGACGGCAGAAGGTGAGAGTGTGTGTGTGTGTGTGTGAGAGAGAGAGAGAGTGTGTGTGTGTGTGTGTACAGTAAATGAAATTCATCTCGTGCTTTAATTTGCTGATGTTTTTTTGCCTAATTGTGTCTTTTTGTGTGTTTATTTGTTAAAGCTGTTATTTGTTTTTACTCTATATTCACACGTCTCCCGTACGACGTTACGGTCTTCAGTCTTTTTCACAGAATTCACTTGAACGCGTCACGGGAGGAAAAAGCCTAAAGTTTAAATTATAAGATTATTGATGGCATTTCGTTTTTGTACTTTAGACTCTCTTAAACAGTTTTGTAACTTAAACCTTACTCATTGTTTTCTAATTCATAATTGTATTACATATTCAAGAAACCCACATTTTAATTATATATAGTTCTCCCTGTATTTAATAAATACTAAAGGATACAAGATAATAATATATTTTACTTATTTAGGACTTTAATTATTCATTATTACTTTCAGATGGTCCATAAAAGAATCATGCAAATAGTTAGATATATTTTATTTATATATATTTATACATAGATATATTTATTTATATAAACATATAAACATATTTATTCATATAATTATTTATTTACATATCTATTTATATAAATATGATTTTATTTATATATAGATATATTTATATGAACAATTTAAATAAAACATTATGCCAGTATAAATACATTGCATTGATTTCTACAAAATTGGGTTTTGAAAGGAGTTCAATCCAAGAGTGGACTGATACATCTCCTCCTCCTCCTCCTCTTCCTCTCTAACGCAGCAGCTTGTCTTTCTCCCATGTCTCCATAGGGCTGCCCGGCCCACCCCGACAGGCCCCACTCCAGACAGGCCCCGCCCAGGAGCCCCCTGTCCATCTCCGTAAGACAACCTAGACCCCTAACATCACCCCTCCACACCCCCCACACACACACACACACACACACACACACACACACACACACACACACACACACCTTCCCTTCTGTCTGTGTGTTGCCTCACCGTCTCTCTAACCCTCTGTGATTGGTTCCTGTCTTGTGTTACCAGAGGGGTGTGTGTGTGTGTGTGTGTGTGTGTGTGTGTGTGTGTGTGTGTGTGTGTGTGTGTGTGTGTGTGTGTGTGTGTGTGTGTGTGTGTGTGTGTGTGTGTGTGTGTGTGTGTGTGTGTGTGTGTGTGTGTGTGTGTGTGTGTGTGTCCCCCATGGTGGTTTTCGGGGTTCCTGTTCAATGACCGACGGCTAACTTTCTCTCCTGTAGGAGCAGCAGAAGCAGGTTGAGGACCCGAGCCGAGAGGTGAAGAAGGTCAGTGAGGATTTAAACACTTCCTTCTGAAACTAGCATACAGTTGCATTCTCTCCATTGACCACCAGGGGGCGACTCCTCCCGTTGGAAAAAAAGGAAGTCTGAGGAAATAGGAACGAGAACTACAGAAATGCTTATATATATTTGTTTTACTGTTAAATGTAGTCGCGTTCACACATCAATCCAGAAAGCAGGCATCTCTGGCTTCTCCGGTTGTCTGGAACATGCAAGTATCATCTGGCATCAGATCAAAGTTGCCAAGAGGGAGGGAACAGATCTTTACGTGGTGTTCCTGGATCTCGCCAACGCCTTTGGCTCAGTCCCTCACAACCTCCTTTGGACCGCCTTTGACTTCTTCAGGGTCCCTATAGCCCTAACAGGCCTCGTCAAGGCCTACTTCCAGGACGTGCAGGTGTGCTTGACAACAGCAGAGTACACCACAGCATGTCAGCATCTAGAAGTGGGAATTATGGCCGGCTGCACCATCTCCCCGCTAGCCTTCACAATGGCCATGGAGATGATAATTCGAGCATCTCGGTGGGTGGTTGGAGGACAGCTTATAAGACCTGGCCTGAGGCTGCCGCCTGTGAGAGCTTACATGGACGACCTTACCACCCTCACTACAACCAAGGCTTGCACTGTACGGCTGCTGAGAAAGCTGCAAGATAACATCGAGCTGGCTCGGATGAAGATCAAGCCAAGCAAGTCCAGAAGCATCTCCATCGTCAAGGGGAAGCTGTCAGACCAACGCTTTCTCATTGGCGATGAGCCTATTCCAACTGTCTCTGAGAAGCCTGTGAAGAGCCTTGGCCGATGGTATGATGCCTCCCTTAAGGACAAAGAGCAAGTAGATCAGCTCAGGAAGGATGTGGCTAGCGGACTGGGGAACATCGACAGAACCGCACTACCTGGCAAGTTGAAGCTCTGGTGTATGCAGTTCGGGCTCCTTCCACGCCTCTTATGGCCACTTACCATGTACGAAGTCCCGATCTCGAAAGTGGAAAAGCTGGAGAGGCTGATCAGCACATATGCAAGGAAGTGGCTTGGGCTTCCCAGGTGCCTCAGCAGTATAGGGCTCTATGGCAAAGGAGTATTAGAACTGCCCATTTCCAGTCTAGCAGAGGAGTATAAATGTGCCAAAGTTAGACTGGAAATGATGCTATTGGATTCGAGTGATCCATTTGTAGCCCAAGCTGTACCCATCCTGGCTACTGGGAGGAAGTGGACCCCACTGGAAGCAACCAAGCAGGCAAAGGCAGCACTCAAGCACAGGGACATTGTGGGCCGAGTGCAGCACGGAAGGAGTGGTCTTGGAGCCGGAGCCAGTACACCGGCCTGGAGCAAGGCTACTCCGTTCCAGAGACGCAAGCTGGTGGTCCAGGAGGTACGTCAGCAAGAGGAGGCAGCAAGGTGTGTGAAAGCTGTGTCACAGGCAAGGCAGGGGCAGTGGATGAACTGGGAGGGAGTGGAGAAGAGGAATCCTGGCAGGAGCTGTGGGAGATGGAGGCATTTAAGGATAGCTTCACCGTCAGGGCCGCTTATGATGTACTGTCGTCTCCCAAGAATCTTAGCCAGTGGTACGGAGAAGACCCCACATGCTCCCTCTGCCCGACTCCAGCTACACTAAAGCACATCCTGGTGGGCTGCAAGACCGGCCTCACTCAAGGCCGGTACACCTGGCGGCACAACCAGGTGCTACAATGTCTTGCGGCAGTGCTGGAGAGTCGACGGATGAGCGTCAATGCCCTTCCTCCACCATCTCGTAGGCCGGCAACAACATTTGTCCGGGAGGGCGGGGGCCAGGCCACTCTCACCACTTCAAGACCAGAAACTGGACAGCTAAGTGGGGCACGGGACTGGAAGATGCTGGCAGACCTCGGCCAGAAGCTCCGCTTTCCAGCAGAAATAGTATTAACAAATCTGCGACCAGACCTTGTGCTTTGGTCGGCCTCACTCAAGCAAGTTTATATCATCGAGCTCACGGTGCCCTGGGAGAGTGCGGTGGAGGAGGCCTACGAGCGCAAGAAGATAAGGTATGCGGACCTTGCAGCAGACGCACATCAACGAGGCTGGAAAGCTAGGGTCTGTCCAGTTGAAGTAGGCTGCAGAGGATTTGTAGCCACCTCAACATCCAGGCTTCTTCGAGAGATGGGAGTGCGGGGGAAGGCCCACAGGCAAGCAGTCAAAGACCTTTCCTGGGCTGCTGAAAAGGGAAGTCAGTGGCTGTGGATTAAGAGGAAGGACTCCGCCTGGGCTGTCGGATGAGTGATGACATCTAGGGAGTGAGCCCGGGACGCCGGATCTCACTGCTGAACCCTCTGGAGATGTCGTGGGTCAATCAGCGAAACATCGAAGAAGGAGGGCGCCCACTTGATAACCCAGAGGACGCCATCAATCATTCGACCAGCCCACGGAGTCTCGAGTATGCAGAAAGGGATATTTACACCTTGTCCTACATAACAGATCATATTCTAAGTCTCCCAAAATAGCATCTTGATTCTCTCTATTGACCACCAGGGGGCGACTCCTCCCGTTGAAAAAAACGAAGTCTGAGAAAATAGGAACGAGAACTACAGAAATAATTATATGTATTTTTATAACTGTTAAATGTAGTCGCGTTCATTAAAATCATATTCCAAGTCTCCCAAAATAGCTTCATGACTATCGTTATCTCTAATGACCACCAGGGGGCGACTCCTCCGCTTTAAAAAAGGAAGTATGAGGAAATAGGAATGAGAACTACAGAAATGCTTATATATATTTATTTTTTTACTGTTAAATTTAGTCAAATGTAGGCGTCTAAATTTATATAATTCCCTCAAAATATCATCACAACTTGCATTCTCTCTAATGACCACCAGGGGGCGACTCCTCCCGTTGAAAAAAAGGAAGTCTGAGGAAATAGGAACGAAAGCTACAGAAATGCTTATATATATGTTTGTAACTGTTTCATTAAGTTTCGTTCATTACAATCATATTTCATGAATACCTGTATTCCTTATCTTGGTGATGAAGTGTTCACGTGTTCCGTGTTTCTACCTCTGAAGGTGCGTAAGGCTCGCAACCGGCGCCAGGAGTGGAACGTCCTGGCCTACGACAAAGAGTTCCGGCCCGACGCCCGGCTCACGCCCTCGCCGTACCACGGCATGTCCTCGGAAGGCTCACTGTCCCCAGATAGCAGGTAAACAAGCACACACACACACACACACACACAGTTGACTGAGAATATGTGCACAGGGAACCTTCTCTATATTCCACGGCCTTAAAAAAGATGTAAATAGTATTGAGATATTTTCGATAGTGTAGTTTATGGCTCTCTGCTGCCCTCTAGTGGTGAAGATGGTTCACATCAGATGGCAAGAAAAGACCAGATGAGACATTTTGGATGAAATGAAAAAAGTGAAACAATTTAAATAATGTGAAATATAAAAAGTGAAATGAAAATTAGTTAAATAATTTAAATAAAGTGAAATGAAAAAAGTGAAATAATTTAAATAAAGTGAAATGAAAAAAGTGAAATAATTTAAATAAAGTGAAATGAAAAAGTTAGTTAAATAATTGAAATAAAGTGAAATGAAAAAAGTGAAATAATTGAAATAGAAAAGTGAAATAATAAATAGAGTTAAATAAAAAAAGTGAAATAAATAAAACTATCTTCAGGCTGTAATGGTAATAAAAAAGAGACATGTTTTTTAAATGTGTTAACAGGTCAATGGCGTCCGACTCTTACCCCGCCAGCCCCAACCACCCCTCCGCCCAGGCCACCGGCGCCGCCCACCCCACCGACCCCTCCAGGGACCACCTCAGCGCAGCGGCCCAGACCCAGTCCCTGGATCGAGTCCTCAGGCCCCCCAACCAGCCCCCGTCGGGACACGGCGCCCAGGGCGGCGGAGAGCCGGCGGTTAACGGGCCGAGGCAGCAGTCGGGGAAGGACTACCGGGCCGGGCACGGGTACGTTTGGGCTCCTCGAAGTTTTATTGAATATTAATTATGAATATCATGTTCATAAAAGGTTTAAATAAACGTTGAGTTAATGTCCCGTCACGACTCTTTAACTCTGCAGTTCATGACACAAGTTACGGCTCCGTGTTAAAAGACAGAATTTTTCGTGTTCAACTACAAAATCCCGATTTTATTTTTTAAAAGGCGCTTTATTTTGAAACTTAACCGTTTCCTGCTGAATAACCTTCACTGCTGTCTTCATTCTGCCTCCCCTCCAGCGGCCAGCCCTCCACCATCCCAGAGTACTACATCCCCCCCGCCCCTCCCCCTCCCCCCCCAACCATCCCCTCGGCGCAGACCGCCTTCGACTCCACCGCCGCCCCTCCCGCCGCCTCCGCCGTCCCCCCCACCTCCTCCACCCTCTCCCGCCCCTACTCCCCCTCCCCCCCTCCTCCCCCGGCCAACTACGTGCCCTCCCCCTCCCACCCTCCGTCGGGCGTGCCCCCGGCCGCCCCTCCCCCGCCGCCGCCGGGAGCCCCCACGGGCTACCAGGCTCACCGGACGCCGACGCACGGCGTGGACGGAACGCCCGCGGGCAGAAAGGGCGCCATGCCGGGGATGATCCCGATGAGCGACGCCCGCTCCGACCTGCTGGCGGCCATTCGTAGAGGTAAGGATTAAGTTAACTATACGTAAAATAATATTTAAAAATTATAGATATATTATTCTTTTTTTAACAATGAGCAAAATTATGTATATATATATATATAATTATTTTAACAATAAGAGAAACAAATGTATAGATATTATTATTTTTTTTATTTTTATTTTTTAAATATATATTTAAAAAATTAACGAGAAGCAACAACAACATTTTTTATATATTTTATTTTTTGACAGTAAGCAAAAACAAATCGACTTTGGACTTTCCTCAAATATATTAAAGTAATAGGAGGAAATAAAGTGATCATAATTATCACATTGTATCACATAACTAAATGAATATACTTTATTTAAGTATTTATGAATTATGATGATTTATTTACTCAGCAATGAATTTGAGTTGAACCTTTGCACCCAAAGTTCTTGAATCGTGGATGTTTTCTGAGTGACCTTCCCCGTAAGTCAAACGCATGGAGTATTAAGCCCCGCCCCCTCCCCCTCCAGGCATCCAGCTGAGAAAGGTGCAGGAGCAGCGCGAGCAGGAGGCCAAGAGGGAGCCCGTCGGCAACGACGTGGCCACCATCCTGTCGCGCCGCATCGCCGTGGAGTACAGCGAGTCCGACGACGACTCCGAGCTCGACGAGAACGAGTGGTCCGACTGAGCGGCGGGGTCCGGGGAGTGAGGCGGGGGGGGGGGGGGGGGGGCGACAACATCGAGAGGTGGAATAAAGGGGTTCAGGTTAACGTTCGTCTTTTCACACGTATCATCATCAGTCCCTTCATCGGTCCTCATCGTTAAGCGGCGTTCCACCAGGGGGAGCGCTTGTTATAACCACGGGGGGGGGGGGGTCACTGTGTTTACATGCACATGGTAGAGCACAACAACAACAACACTATACTGCAATCTGAACGCCAAATGTTTCAGGAAAGACGATGTATGAGGACATCAGGGAGAAAAAAAAGAAATGGAGGAGAGAGGTTTGACTCCGCCCCCCCCGCCGGGACACGCCCATTTTCTACGCAAACAAGCGCACTCCACTCCATTTTTGGTTACCGTAGTAACGGTAGAATCGGCATCACGGATCGCCCCCCACCCGCACGTTGAGAACCTGGGCCCGGCGTGCATGCTGACGGTTGATTAGCATGTAGCTTAGCATCATTTATAACATTGTTAAACGACGTGTTTGAATCGGGGATTTAAAAAAAAGTTTCTTTCGGGGCGGCGAAAAATGCTGTAAGCGGACTTCCTGCACGAGTAATGGGAAGTTAGCGAAGATTACGACTTTTTATATAATATTATATTTATTAACATCATTCACTTTCACTTTTATTTAGATTGACGAGCTCGATTTTTCTATTTTGATGCTATTTTGGCTTCATGTTAAACAAATATTAACATATATTATTATATTAAATACTAAATATATTCCCATTTATTTATTTTTCATTGTGAAATTTTTAGAAAATTTGCCGAAGTTAATTCACAGCAAATAAAACAGAATAATTGGTTGAACATTTTCATATTTTGGATGAAATCCTTCTTAAAAATCCAATATGTAATTTTGTATGTGGTTAACTTTGATGAAAAATGATCGTCAAATGATTCTAATTTTAATATACAGACTTGTTACAAAAGACAATAATTTGGGTTTAATTTTAATAAAATACCTATAAATCAATTAAGGGAGAGTCCGCTTACAAAAATGTACTGTGACTTTAAATGTCTGGTTAATTAATGTAATTATTATTTAAAGGGTCTCAATTTCTTTATCAAGAGGAGCCCGTCCACAAGAATATGAAAAATAATAATAATATACGTTAGAAATGACATTTCATAATCTTTTAAAAAGGTTAAATTCTATATAACTCTCTGTGAAGAGCGTTTAATATGAGCACTAGAAATAGACGCCACCCGCCCACGTTTACGCTGGTTTTCGGGGAGAAAACGAGCGCCCCCATCTTTCTATTAATGCTTTCTTTTATTCTATTGGTTCACATTTCAGCCTGTGACTGCGTGCTGTGGCTTTTGGTCTTTTTTTATAAACGCATCCACTCTTTAAACTCACTCACAACCCCTGGGGGTCAAAGGTCACTGGACCTCTGGACTATAAATACATAAGTGTAAGGGACCAGTAACCTCCAGTATATATATATATTCAGTAATAGTTTGGCTCATTGGACTGTCGTGTTTTTATCTTGTGGTTTCGCTTCTTTTGAAAATGTGCTGCAGTGAGTTTATCTTTTTATACTCAAAGGAACCAGTTTAACTCTGAGGAGCCAGTTTAACTAACTCTGAGGAACCAGTTTAACTAACTCTGAGGAACCAGTTTAACTAACTCAAAGGAACCAGTTTAACTGAGGAACCAGTTTAACTAACTCTGAGGAACCCGTTTAACTCTGAAGAACCAGTTTAACTCTGAGGAACCAGTTTAAACTAACTCTGAGGAACCAGTTTAACTAACTCTGAGGAACCAGTTTAACTAACTAAGAGGAACCAGTTTAACTAACTCAGAGGAACCCGTTTAACTCTGAGGAACCAGTTTAACTAACTAAGGAAACAGTTTAACTGTTAGAGGAACCAGTTTAACTAACTCTGAGGAACCAGTTTAACTAACTCTGAGGAACCAGTTCAACTAACTCTGAGGAACCAGTTTAACTAACTCTAAGGAACCAGTTTAACTAACTAAGGAACCAGTTTAACTCACTCAAAGGAACCAGTTTAGCTCTGAGGAACCAGTTTAACTAACTCTGAGGAACCAGTTTAACTAACTGAGGAACCAGTTTAAACTAACTCTGAGGAACCAGTTTAACTAACTAAGAGGAACCAGTTTAACTAACTCAGAGGAACCCGTTTAACTCTGAGGAACCAGTTTAACTCTGAGGAACCCGTTTAACTAACTAAGGAAACAGTTTAACTAACTAAGGAACCAGTTTAACTCACTCAAAGGAACCAGTTTAGCTCTGAGGAACCAGTTTAACTAACTCTGAGGAACCAGTTTAACTAACTGAGGAACCAGTTTAACTAACTCAAAGGAACCAGTTTAACTAACTCAAAGGAACCAGTTTAACTCTAAGGAACCAGTTTAACTAACTCAAAGGAACCAGTTTAACTCAAAGGAACCAGTTTAACTCAGTTTTTGATCCAGTCTAAACTTCTCACGTAGAAACGGGATTCGATGCTATCCTTAAATATCGTGTTGGTGCCACCAATTGGCAGTGAAGCATTCTGGGAAACGTAGTGCTTCTGGTCATCGGCCTTAATCAAACGAGTCGGTTATGGAGGAGCGCGTTGACATCTTGTTTACCTGTGTGGACTTGTTGTTGTTATTCTGTTGTAAACACGACTCGTCGGGTTTATTGTCGAAGGCCAAAAAAATGAAATAAAAAAAGCACATTGAAAATAAAAATATATTTATATTTCTGGGTAAACTCCCTTTACGTGTTTTGAGGAAACTGTCGAGGACTGATCTCGTTGTCTGGGCGAGGCGCCGTGTCACGTAAGAATATCCGTTTGGAGTGATATAACCAAAACAATCTAATAACAATGAAGCTGTGTGTCGCACACTAAAATCAACTGTAAGCAAGTATGCATGTAACTATAGACAATAAATGGTGAACAGGACGATCTGCTGTGTTTCATGACCCACTTTATGACATTTATATAAATGTATATATTATGTAACGCCGTACTTCATATTTATTTTAAGAAATGTAGCTGGAAAATAGCTTTTTTTTGCTTATCAAAAATATATATATATAGATTTCTTTATTTTTAACAATAAGCAAAACAAATTATTATATATTTTTTTAACTAATTGAAAAAAACCTTTATATATAGAGAATGTTTTAACAATAAGAAACATATATATATATATTCTTATTTAACAATAAGCAAAAAGATATATTTCTAGATACAAAAAATTAACACCCACAAATATATATAAACAAATTTTTTTAACAATAAGCAAAATATATTTTTATCTATTAATTTGTTTTAACAATAAGAAAAATAATTATATCGATATATTTTTAACAATAAGCATTTTATTTATTGTCATATTTTTTCATTCAGCTCTTTGCCCACCTGGGTCCTTCGTTGGAGCTGTGGTGGTTATTCCATAAATTCATCTGGAGATTTCTCTATTTTGTGGTTTTTATCTATATATTTTACAAACAAACATATTTTTTTGTTTGTATATCTCGATATACAACTTTTTGATATTATTATTTTAAATGTACTTTTCAGGGACTAAAAGTTAAGACGGAGACGGAAACAGACAAACTTTCAGGTAAGAAAACATCCAAAATGCACATGCAGGTGTTTATTTCACTGTTTTTCTTCAGATTTCATCCAAATTCACCAGAAGTTAATATTAGTTAATGCCTCATTTGCATATTCAAACATAACATTTCAAAAAAATACATATGAGACTATTGTCTTAATATAGGTATATAACCGTTGGAGGTTATGACCTCATTTATTCACATGTATTAATAAAAACTATATTATGAAGCTGTATGCAGAGGGGTTAGTTCACACAGCCTCATTTATACACATTTATTAATATAAACTATATTATGAAGCTGTATGCAGAGGAGTTAGTTCACACAGCCTCATTTATACACATTTATTAATATAAACTAGATGTCCTGAGGCTGTTTGGTGTCTTTTTTGTATTTTTCGGGCCACAGATGGAAGCACAGCAGTGTGAGAGAGACGCGTCGGTGGAAAAATCTATATTTATATATTTTGAAAAGCACTGCATCATGGTGAGAAAATGTCTGTTGCCCAAAATTTTATTATTCAGGAAAAAAGTTTGAGGTGATGGAGTCCAACGTCTTTCTCTCCCGTCGGCGTCTAATTTTAGCCCGGATCTATTTCTGGAATCAAAGACTTCGGATACATCCGACGATGTAAGACCCCACTTTCCCCGAGATGACTCAGAGATGCTTGATTTCTTGATATAATATACATTTTAAATCCACTTCCCACAACGTGTGGTGCTTAATGCATCACAGTGAACATGTAAGAACCCTGATTACCGTCACTAATAATGTTACTTCCCTTTTAAGAGATGTTCAAACTACAAATCCAGTTGTTTATTGGCGTTAGACTGATATTCTCACCCTTTTGTTTCAGTTAATCCTGCAGATTGGATCCATCATATGTTGAAGATCGTCTTTTTAATTTAAAGACTCGTGCAACAAATCGGTGGCCGCGGAGGCGACATCGTGTTTCCCGACGAGATCACAGATGAGATCGCGGTGAGTCCACGACATCTGGCCGGATTAGTTTTGTTTTTAATCTCTCGGTGACAGAGCGGTGAGTCGTAATCCGGCTTCAAAAGAAGCTCGGAGGAGCGAAACCAAAGAGGCCCCAACACCGCGCCCTGGGGAACTCCTCGTGGGTTGGTCTGCCCGGTTCGTAATATAATTATACTCATATAATATATTTAGTACAAAATAGAGTTCAGATGAGATAAGAGATGCATTTTTATCCACAATCCACTTCTAGTGCAGGCGATTCTCAGTGGGGGGTCGCTGCAGTGCATTCTGGGAGGATGTCGGTCCCGCAGGATCGTTTCCTGGATGACATCATCTTTCAGTCCAACGGACACAAAAGATGCAGAAATATCAGAAACTTTATTGTTTATTTATTGTGCACATTCTTGTCCACGAAGGTGATGTGTAGCAGATGAGGGAGGGATGGATGGATGGAGAGAGAGAGAGAGAGAGAGAGCAACTGGAGGGAATGAGGGAGGGAGGGAGGGAAATGGAGGAGGGAGGGAGCGTTAGCTTTTTGGTGCTTGTTTTGACAGAGCTGCTGTGATGACGCAAAACAAGTGTGTGTGTGTGTGTGTGTGTGTGTGCCTCCTGTTGTCTTTGCGGTACCAACCTCTGGCCACATGGTGGAGCTCCTCCCTCTCTTTGTGGACACACACACACATACCTGCACATAGACACGTGTCTGTGTGTTTTCAGGCTTCATATAAACACTCCATCCTCCCTCACCTCCTTTCCTTCTCTCGGTCTCTTCTCCTTGACGTGAATGTCATATGGATTTCTTCCTCTTCCTCTTCTCACTCAGCGTCTCTCCGTCATGCCGTCAGGGAGCGCTTCAATAATTAATAGCCATCTTTTTATCCTCACACGCTTTCCTTAACACTCCAACACACACACGCACACCCTCACTCACACGCACACGCACCCTCACACACTCACTCACACACACACACGCACCCTCACACACACACTCACACACGCACCCTCACACACACACCCTCACTCACACACACGCACACGCACCCTCACACACTCACACACACACGCACCCTCACACACTCACTCACACACACCCTCACACACTCACTCACACACACACACGCACGCCGACGTCACTCGTTCGCTTCCATCCCAGAAAGAAAGAAGGAAACAACGTTCCTCTTTTTGTTTTTCTCCGTTTATTTGGCAGATTATTCTCCTCTTTTCTTTTCTTTGCAGTTTTTTTTCCTTTTTTTCATTTATTTACAATTATGAAAAAATAAATCTTTCTGTTGGAGGTTTTACATTCGACATTTACAAGTGCAATGTGTAACATGTCCATCTAATAAAGTGCGTTTTGTACTTTTCATCGTAACCGACACACACAATAAATAAAACACAAATAAACAACAACAACAACAACATGTTTCTGTGGAGGCCGTCACCTCCGTTAGCTCCGTCATGGTTTATCTTTATTCTATTTGTTTTCACTTCATTGAAAAAGGAGACACTTTTTGAGAAGAAAAAGAAAAACAACAAAAAGAGAGAGAGTCAAGGATGAGAGGAGTGAGAATAGAAGACGAATGTGTGCTTGTGCAAAGAGGAGGATGAGGAGGATGGAAGAGGAGAATTGAGGAGGAGATGGAGTAGGAAGGAGGGGACAGGGAGGAACCCAACGAGGAAAGAGGACGGATGTTTCCGTCTACCGAGCAAAGTGAAGGTTCCTCCTTTCTTTTCCTACCTTCGTCCACTCCTTTTTTTCTTTTTTTTTTCTTCCTTCGTTCTTTTTTATCTGCTCTCGGGTCTCTATTTTTAGACGGAGCCCGACGACTCGCTCTCCTGCAGGCCGAGGACGGCAACATGTTAGATGGGAAGGAGGGAGGGAGGGAAGGAAGGATGGAAAGAAAGAAGGAAGGAGGTGAAGTGTGTAGCAAAGGGTGGACGGAGGAGGGAATGACGCGGTGGAAAAGAGAGAGAGAGAATGCGCTCGAAACGATGGGAGGAACGGGAACGAAAAGAGTGAGACGTCTGAACGAATGAGGAGGGAGGGGGGGAGAAAAAAAGGAGAAGGAAGAGAGGAGGGGAGGAGGAGGATAAGGAAGGGAGGAGGAGGAGGAGGATGTCTTTGAAACGACCTGCTCTCTGAGACACGACTCAGACAACCTGACGTCACTGGAAACCTGAGTCTGTGACGGCTCTCTCTCTCTCTCTCTCTCTGTCTGTCTCTCTGTCTCTCTCTGTCTGTCTGTCTGTCTGTCTCTCTCTCTCTCTCTCTCTCTCTCTGTCTGTCTCTCTGTCTGTCTCTCTCTCTCTGTTTCTCTCTCTGTCTCTGTCTCTCTCTCTCTCTCTGTCTCTCCCTCTCTGTTTCTCTCCCTCTCTCTCTCTCTCTGTCTCTGTCTCTCTCCCTCTCTCTGTTTCTCTCCCTCTCTCTGTCTCTGTCTCTCTCTCTGTCTCTCTCCCTCTCTCTCTGTTTCTCTCCCTCTCTCTCTCTCTCTGTCTCTCTCTGTCTCTCTCTCCCTCTCTCTCTGTTTCTCTCCCTCTCTCTCTCTCTGTCTCTGTCTCTCTCCCTCTCTCTCTGTTTCTCTCCCTCTCTCGGTCTCTCTGTCTCTCTCCCTCTCTGTTTCTCTCCCTCTCTCTCTCTCGGTCTCTCTCTGTCTCTCTC
Source organism: Pseudoliparis swirei (assembly GCF_029220125.1). Taxonomy (NCBI): domain Eukaryota; kingdom Metazoa; phylum Chordata; class Actinopteri; order Perciformes; family Liparidae; genus Pseudoliparis; species Pseudoliparis swirei. The sequence goes on from NC_079408.1 coordinate 3,296,483, forward strand.
TCTCTCTCTCTGTTTCTCTCCCTCTCTCTCTCTCTCTCTCTCTGTCTCTCTCTCTCTCCCTCTCTCGGTCTCTCTCTCTCTGTTTCTCTCCCTCTCTGTCTCTGTCTCTCTCCCTCTCTCTCTGTTTCTCTCCCTCTCTCTCGGTCTCTCTCTGTCTCTCTCTCTCTCTGTCTCTCTCCCTCTCTCTCTGTTTCTCTCCCTCTCTCTCTCTCTCTGTCTCTGTCTCTCTCCCTCTCTCTCTGTTTCTCTCCCTCTCTCTGTCTCTCTCTCTCTCTGTCTCTCTCCCTCTCTCTCTGTTTCTCTCCCTCTCTCTCGGTCTCTCTCTGTCTCTCTCTCTCTCTCTCTGTTTCTCTCCCTCTCTCTCTCTCTCTCTGTGTCTCTGTCTCTCTCTCTCTCTCTCTCTCTCTCTCGGTCTCTCTCTCTCTCTCTGTCTCTCTCTCTCTCTTTGTTGTTTACTTGTTTTCTGGTTGAACTCCTGTGATTCACGTCAGAAGCTCTGAGATCGTCTGATGTCACAGAAGAAAAGACGGAGTTCTTATTGGAGATATTGGGATAAATTAATATCAATCAATATCAATTCATATTAATTCATATCAATTCATATCATTATTATGACGGTGAAATACTTTTAAACTCTTTTTCTCCGTCTCTCTGCTGTGATTTGATGTTTTCTTCGTGTTGTTCTTCTTCTCTGTTGTTGTTGGCGTGGTGCATGAACACAAATACAAACAAATAAATAAGTCGAAAAATATGGCACTTACACAGCGTACCCCCCCCCCCCCCCATAATCCCCTACATACACACCCTATCACCGAAAAAGAAACTTTTGACATTTATTTATAGGAAGAACACAGAGGAAGAACACACACACACACACACACACACTCTCTCTCACACACTCACACACACACTCTCTCACACTCACACACACTCTCACAGCAGTGACCGTGACTCGTAACTCATGCCCTGATGAACATTACAAAAATAAACATTTCTGTACAGCATTTGCATAATAAAAATAACACACATACACACACACACACACACACACACACACACAGCATCTCTTCCCCCCGTCTTTTAAATTGAATGATAGTGAGTTGGTTGAGTTATGGTTCATTACAATTGGCTGTGATCCCATGGGGGGGGGGGCAACACACACACACACACACAGTGAGTGGTGACCGAGTGGTGGCGTATTCACAGATGTCAGGAACTGACTCCAGATCAGCTGTCCGCTCGCTTCCTGCTGAGGAGGCAGGATTTAAAGCGCAGGTCAGCGAGTCGGGGGGAATCGGCTGATGGGTGCGTTTGTTTTTAACGTTGGGGGGGGGGGAGATCGGCTCTGCCTCCGCCTCCAGACTTTGGATCCGACGGATTGTTTTACCGGAAAAAAAGCCGTCTGACACTTTTTACTGCCGACGGGCGAGAAACACCCAGACGGTGTATTTCCAAAATGGCCGACATTTGCGTATCTTCTTGACCAAAAGAATAAAATCTCTCATAACAAACGTCCGACCTCGGGCCCGAGAGGACTTGTTGTTCTTTAGATCAGGCGACATGAACGGAGGTGTTCTGAGGGAAAGTCCCGTGTTTGTTTTCCCGCTCTTTTGCTTCTAGTTGTAACCGCTAACTAGAACCATATATGGTTCTTTGGCTTGTCCTCATAACTCTTGTTGGTTCCTGGTAGAACCCTTTGTAAAGGTTCCACCTTGAACCCGCCAGGAAAAGTTCTGCTCAGAACCCGCTGTGAGTGGTTCTACAGAACTTTTCCACCTTCTAAGGATGCTACTAAGAAAGTGTTCATATATGGTTCTTCAGCTTGTCCTCATAGGATAACTCTTGTTGGTTCCTGGTAGAACCCTCCCTAAAGGTTCCGCCATGAACCCAGGTCTACAGAGAACCCTTCAATGGTTTTTAATGGATCCATAAGGAATCCTCTCTGGAGGTTTTTAATCCAGAACCTTTCCACTTTCTAAGGATGCTACCAAGAAAGTGTTCATATATGGTTCTTTGGCTTGTCCTCATAGGATAACGTGTTGGTTCCTGGTAGAACCCTTCCACTTTGTACCCACCAGAAAGAGTTATGTTCAGAACCTGCTGTGAGTGGTTCTACAGAGAACCCTTTTATGGTTTTTAATGGATCCATCATGAATCCTCTCTGGAGGTTTTTTGATCCAGAACATTTCCATCTTCTAAGGATGCACCCCAGTTCTTAAGGGAAGGGTTCTAGTCCTTGAGGGGATGCGGTACTTTGACCCTTTCAGGAGGATTTATCTGGCCCCTTCAGTGAGCCGAGAGTTTCCAAAACCGGTCGTCTTCAACAAAACCATCGGACCCAAAGTCTGGTTCCCCGTCCCAGTTGAGTTTGATTCATTTTGAGCAGGAGGGTAAACATAGGGCTCGGCGTTGCTTTGAAGGCCGTTTTATAGACGCTAATCTGGGTCCTATCTGGCTCCGCCCCCAAACTGAGCGGGTCTCACACATCATAGTGAAACGGGTTTAATCGTCTCTCCGGGGGAACCCGCTTAGGTTCAGGGAGCGGGGAACGTTTCCGGAGTGATTTGCGTTTCGCTAAATAATTCATGTCTTATAGCGTTTCGGTGGCCGAGCAGAGGAGAGAGAGGGGGAGAGAGGGGGAGAGAGGGAGGGGGAGGGAGGGGGAGAGAGGGGGAGAGAGAGGGAGAGAGGGGGAGAGAGAGGCGGTCGACTCATTTTAACAGCCGTGACATTCAGGTGACCTTTCTTTTACCGTAACAGTATAAAACGAGACATCTAACACAGAAAATAAAGCTTATTCTAAAGAGACAACACGATGTGCTTCCTGTGGCTTTGAAACGTCGAGCCGGCCGCCCTCGTCTGTCGGCCCCTCGTCTTCCTCGCATTGGGGCTTTTTTTTAAAATTTTTTTTTAAACACAGCAAAAATACTCGGACATTATTGCATTTCTTTTCTTCTTTTTTTCTCCCAGTAAGACCCAAAAATGTATAAATAAATAATAACAAATATAATTAAATAAACAAACAATGAAAGAAGACACAAGAGGTTCTGGTGTAGCTGCTCCGCTAACAACCGCCTCATAAAACGGACGATTGTTTTCCTGCCGCTGAGAAAAATACACAAATAACTCAAAAGTTTTTGATTTACACTTTAGAAAAAAATAATACCTACGTCTCCCGAGCGCCGTGTCCCGGAGTTCCTGGTCAGAGTTCCTGGTCAGAGTTCTTGTCCTTCGCTTGTCGCCCGTCTTCCTGGTTTATTTGGTAGAAAGCTTAAATTCAGGAAGCGACTCCCTCGTTGCAGAAACGTGTTTCTTGTTGCTAGTTTGTTTTTGTACTTTTTTTCCTGGTGTTGATTTGAGTGAGTTTTATAGTTTTTGGAACGACAGCTTTGATATGAACTCTTCTCCCAAGAGTCGACAATGAGTCCTCACGACGTTATTACCCAGAATCCCTGAATACGTGATTTATTCGGGACTTACGTGGCACGTGTTTTTCGTAGCGTTAGAGATGGAACAAGTCGACTAATCCGTGGTTTAGTTTTAGTCTTCGTTGATTAACCTGATCTTGTCACGTGATTTACCGAAATCTTACTTCTGGATTATTTAAACCTAGAAGTTATTACCAGTGGAGCTTTATTTTGAAAATAATTTTTTTTTTTCTTTGTCAAATTGAGTTGATTGAGCCGATTTTTTTCTTTTTCATGCTGACTGACCCGATTCCAGATATTACTTTTTGGAGGAGCTCCGATTTTAAAGCCCCGTCGATGAATGCAGCTCATCGATTAGTCGCCCGAATGTCTTCAGGTCGAGGAGCAGCCAATGGCACGACATCTCAAATGACCTCTACTCTCGCTAATAGATCATCAACGGACGGCGTCTGTCTCCACGTAGAAGGGGGCGGGGTCGCCAGGGGACGATCTGGGACTATTGAGGTCATTTGAAGAGTTTTTATAACAAGGTGGACGTGGAATGCAACATCAAAGGCGTGAATGTCAAATGAAGCTCCGCCTCCATTATCAGGTCGAAGTGATGGACGACCTTTACCGGCCAAAATAGAAGTTCTGACTTCAGAAATACCATCATGTATGCGTATTCATACATGAGTGAATATATAACATAGCCATAAATCACGCGCTGGCCCTTTAAATCTCCATCCAGCTGCTGAGGGGAACAGCGTAGCCTACTTTCCCCTCAGCAGAGAGCTTCTCCCTGGGTACTCTGCAGCGCCGCTGTCCTTGATGCTGAATCCAGCTCTCTCTCTCTCTCTCTCAGGGGGGAGGGGCAGATTTGAACCCCCTCTCTTGGTTTTTAGGGGCCTGGTGAATTTAGTCGGGTGTTTTGTGGGAGGAGTCAGTCTCTCTCTCTCTCTCTCAAAATAAAAACGAGGGAGAAGGAAGTTTTTAGTTTCGTTCCCATCGGGAGAACGAAGAAACCCTCCAAGGTCATTCGCCGTGTGTATTTTTAGCTTGTCGTATTTTAAGGCCGTTCATTTTTTTCTTCTTCTTTTTTTTCAGATTGCATAACCGATGTCCTGTGTTTTGTCTCGGGGGACGTTTCCCCTCCCCCGAAGCCTCGTCCGACGCGTGTATGCTACTTCCTGGTCCGCCCCCCCCCGATGAGGTGGGTCGTCGCGTTCCGTTTTATCAGGTATTCTCTCCATTTTAAATATTCATACTTAGAGCGTAACCGTTTCGCCTCGCCGGCCCCGCCCCCTTCCTCGAAGGCGCCCCTCCCCCGCTACACGTCGCTGGACGTCCGCGGCCTCAGCGACAGGCTGGACGGCACGCAGCCGCAGCACGCCATCCACAGCGACTTCTGGATGTCCGGGTTGCGGAAGGCGTAGACGACGGGGTTGATGGCGGAGCAGCAGGCGGCGGGCAGCGCGGCGGCGTAGGTGTACGCCGCCGGGTACGAGGAGTCGGCCACGATGGAGTACGTGGCGAACGGCAGCCAGCACGCCCCGAAGGCGCACAAGATGGCCGACAGCGTGGACACGCCCTTGGTGGTGGACATGGCGACGAACTGGTGCTGCACGGCGATCTGCTGCGCGTGGCGGAAGGCGATGCGGCAGATCTGCAGGTAGAGCTGCGTCATCAGGGCGAAGACCAGCAGGAAGGCCACGGCGAGCGCCACGGCGTTGGCTTTGGTGACGGGCCGGCAGACGCTGCACGCCGACTCGTCGCCCAGGCAGTTCCAGCCGAACGCCGGCAGCAGGCCGAGCGCCAGGCACGCCGTCCACACCAGCGCCACGGCGGCGTAGGTGAAGGCCACGGTGCGCTCCGTGTGGTAGGTCAGCGCGTTGTACAGCGACAGGTAGCGGTCCACCGTGATGGCGAGGACGCCGAGCACGGACGCCGAGAAGGCGGCGATGAGCAGCCCGGCCGACAGCAGCGACGGCGCCCGGCCGTCCGCCAGGTACGAGAACGCGAAGTTCAGCACGAGGCCGAGGCCGGCGAGCAGGTCGGCCGCCGCCAGCGAGCCGATGAGCACGAACATCGGGGCGCGCAGCGCCGGCGAGTGGCCGAGCACGGCGAGCACCAGCGCGTTCTCGCAGGAGATCAGCGTGCCGGCCACGCACAGCGCCACGTCCCACGGGTTCAGCTCCCGCGGCGCCGAGGCGGTGGCCGGCCGGAGGTCGGGGGTCAGGGTGCGCCCGGCGGGCTCCGAGGAGGAGGAGGAGGAGGAAGAGGAGTTGGACGGGTCCTCGCCGACGCTCCAGGAGGTGGACGAGTCGAAGGGGTCGAGGGAGAAGGAGGAGGAGTTGAGGCCGCCGCCGCCGCCGCTCATGGCTGCTGCTGCCGCCAGGGAGAGAATCATAGCTGGAGGAGGAGGAGGAGGGGGAGGAGGAAGAGGTCGAGGAAGAAGAGAAAGAGGGTAATGGGAAGAGGGGAAGAGGAGTTGGGAGGTAGATGAGGAAGAAGAGGAGGGTAAGAGGGAGGAGGAGCAAGGTAATAGGAAAAGAGGGAAGAGGAGGAGAGAGGTAAGAAGAGGAGGTGGAGGAGGAAGAGAAAGAGGGGAAGATGAGCAGGAGGAAGAGGAGGGTAAGAGGAAGAGGGGGGGAGGGGGTATGAGGAAGGTAAGAAGAAGAGGAGGAGGGTAAGAAGAGGAGGGGAAGGAGGAGCAAGGTAATAGGAAAAGAGGGAAGAGGAGGAGGAGGAGGCAGAGGTGGAGGAGGAAGAGAGGGTAATAGGAAGAGGGAGAGGAGGGAGGTAGATGAGGAAGAGTGGGAGGAGGGTAAGAGGAAGAGGGGGAGGAGGAGGTATGAGGAAAGTAAGAAGAGAGGGAGGTGAAAGGTCAAAGGGGATAGAAGAGCAGAAAGACAAGAGGAGGGGGAGGAGGATGTGGAGGGAGGAGGAAGAGTAGAAGTAGGAGGGAGGAGGAGGAGAGGGAGGAGGAAGAGAAATAGGGTAATAGGAAGAGGAGGAGGAGGGAGGTCGATGAGCATGAGGAAGAGGAGGGAAGAGGAAGAGGAGGAGGAAGAGGGATGTAGAGGAAGGGTCAAAGGGGATAGGGGAGAAAGACAATAGGAGGAGGAGTAAGAAGAGGAGGAGGAAGAGAAAGAAGGTAATGGGAAGAGGAGGAGGGAGGTAGATGAGCAGGAGGAAGAGGAGGGTAAGATGAAGAGGGGGAGGAGGAGGTAGATTAAAGGGTAGTCAAGGAGGAGCAAGGTCAGAGGTGAAGGAAGGAAGGAAACGATCAAAGTGAGGGATAGAAGAGCAGAAAGACATGAAGGAGGGAGGAGAGGAGGACAAGTGAGGCGGAACGAAGGAGGAGAGGAAACGGGTTGGAAAGGATTGAAGATGAAGGAAGGTAGTGAGGAAGAGGATAGCGTGAGGGAGGGAGGGAGGAGGACAAAACAAAGGGAGCAGCGAGGAGGGAAGGAGGAGAGGAAACGGAGGAGAGGGAGGTGGCAGTCGGGACAGGTGCAACGAGAAGGGGGGAGTGTCAGAGAAGAGGAAGAGGGGGGAAAGGATTGAAGATGAGGATAGCGTGAGTGAGGGAGGAGGAGAGGAAGAGTACAAAACAAAGGGAGGAAGAGAAGGGTGTTAACACAGAAGCCTCCTTCATTCATAAAACCAGTGACACGTCACCGGCTCCCACGCGCCGCAGACACCGCACAGGTGTGTGTGTGTGCGTGTGCACGCGCACGATGAGAGGGAGAAAAGAAAGAGAAAGATAGTCATTCATAAATAACAGTTAATAAAATATTCTCCCATTTCGGCTCCAAACGCAACGTGACGGACACACACACACGCACGCGCGCACGCATCTCAGCCCGCTGCGTGCTCACCTGAGAGAACCCGGATGAAGGTGTTCGATCCCCGCTCGGTCGGAACCGTCATCATCCACAACGACGAGTCTATTTTTAGAGCTTCTCTAAAAATGGTGCATGACGTCCCGGGGCCCGGCGCGCGCGTGGAGCCGCTGCTCTCATTCACAGGTGGCGTGGAGAGGACGCGCGTGCCCAGACGCGCGTGCGTTTGCAGCTCAGAGACCCGCTAATTCGGGTTTCTGGTCCACATATACCGCTCTTGCCGCCGCTCTTGCCGCTGCCGCACGCAAATGAAAACCACACGAGGCTAATTTTAGCTCAGTCAGCGGAGATGTGCGCGCGCTCGCGCCAAAATGGATGTGGAGCTCCATTCACAAAAAGAATAGAAATGTATCCCCCACTCTCTCCCACACACACACACACACACACACACACACACACACACGCACTTCACCCCCGCCCCCTTTTATTTTTTCATCTCTCTCTTTCATGCACGCACGAGCACACACACACACACACACACACACACACACACACAGGGACACACACACACAGGGACACATATCCTTGCGTACCTCCTTTGTGGGGCCTGAACTTGTTTTACCCAATTGTGGGGCCCACCCTTTCTAGTGGTTCTACAACTCTGTAAAAAATCAGGCAGCATAACAAAAAAATCTATTAAATTAATATCTATTCCATTTATCAAATTTCCAAACTATCGCTAGTTTTTGGTTACTTGTGGGTCCGTTTCTAGCATTCACAACTTGTGGGGCCCATTCTCACACACACATTTACATGTCAAGGTTTTATATCTTTGCTGGCCCATTTCTCATTTATATATCTTAGCAAGACACATTAATACTATCTGAAGCAACCATGTTATCCATTGTTTTTCCTTGCTTACCAAAGGCATAGCAGGACTAACCAAAGTGACTCTTAGATAGACAAGGCATTAACATTGTATTCATAGAATTACCTTATGCTCAACACTTTAAGCCATGAAACCTTCTCCAAATCGATTGAGCAGGTTTTAATAACACACACACATGAACAAACGTCTATTGGTACATGTTAACAAACATATTTAACAGAAAACTTAATTCGGACAAAGAAAACATGAACATGTGTCTATTGACACGTTAACCAACATGTTGTCGCGAAAAGACATAACTTGGGAGCACTTTATACAGTACACACTATTTAGCATTAGTAAAGCATGAACAATCACTGAATTAATCATTTATAAAGCATTATTCAAACATGAATCCTCATTAGTAACTCATTAGTATGCAATTCATAAACAGTTATAAATGTTTCATTCTTGTTTAATAAGATTGGGGTTGCATTCTTTATAAGATGGATTCCCATTTGTAAATTAAAGTGTAAGGGCAAAGTGAGTAAATGATTTAAAAAAGCAGCAATTCAAAATTAATTCAGGTAGTTACTACTAGTAAAGTATTAGTTAAGTATGTTCTGTGATCTAATCCAAAGTGAAGACTATCTATGCTTTGCAAAGCATTTCTAAGCAGTGCCTCAAAGCTAGCAGAACTCTTATATTTTCAACAGAAAGGAGATACACACAAGACAAAGTGATAAAAACATTAATATGATGGTGCTGGGAGGTCATGCCCGTCCGTGGCACAGTGTTCCATAGTGTGTTTGCACATAGCTACAAACTCACCAGCTAGCAAGCTTGTCACTGGTCCAGAGAGGCACTAGCACCTCGGTGGCCAGTAGACCAGTCCAGGTGATAGCGACATACTCATTATCATTAATTTTGCCAGCAGACTGATGTGCATTGGTCGGCGAAGGACCCGGCTGTCCCATCATAGTGCCTGATCAAAAATAAATCTGGCCAGATGATGGGCCTGAGACTTTCTGAACAGGCAACGGGACTCATCGGGTCCTCCTAGAGTGCACCGTGGCCCACGTGGTGCCGAACAGTTGATGTTAGCTGATGCACATCAGTAGCATGTTTCAGTTTGTTCGCACAAATGATTGATGAGTATCTCGCCATCACCTGGGTTGGCCTACAGAACTAAGGTGGCGCTGCGATGCCTCTCTGGACCAGTGACCTTGCTAGCTGGCGAGCTAGCAGGCTAGCCAGAACTAGCGGGCTGGCCATAGCTAGCATAATCAATAATATGTAGCTATGTGCCAACAAACTATGGAACACTTGCCACTGACGGGCATGGCATCCCAGCACCATCATATTTACGTAAATATGTGAATGCATATTCACATATTTGTCTTGTGTCTATTTCCTTTTCTGTTAAGAAGATAACAGACTTATGCTAGCTTTGAGACTGCTTATAAGTGCTTTGTAAAGCATAAATAGTCTTCACTTTAAATTAGTCCACAGAACATGCTTAACTAATACTTAACTAATGAGTAGTAACTACCTGAATTAATCATGAATTGCTGCTTTTTAAAATAATTTACTAACACTTTACAAATTATTTCGTAATCATCTATAAGTCCTTAATACTTGTCTACTTTTCACTTTTTACAACATTTTGTTTTTCAGAGATGTTATTCTATTTTTAATGAAATACTTGACTGCTCTCCAGTCTCTGTCACTCAGGGCTTGAGGCTCGGCTGAAATGCAGCGCTGACAGTCCATTTTCCCAGGAACTTTGTTAAGTACAATAAATCTCCTTGAATGTCGTTCAACAGCTGCACTCCTGTGGTCTCCAGTTTCTTTTACAGCAGTGGGTTTCTCTAAGTAGGCACAAAAAAGGTTATAGGTTTAAGAATTGTACATCTTAATTAGAGCTGAAACACTATTGCATGATCACAAAGATTATCCAATGGAGTACTGACATCGTTCAGAGAACATAAAAGACTCCACAGTCACTGAGAAATATAAATAGTATTATTCTCCACAACAGTTTTTTGTTTAAAACTTAATACATTCTCAACAGCATATTATGGCTTGCAAAATGGGGCATGTTCAAAATACCTCTTTGAAAATGAGTACAGCTCATTAAGTATACATTTATACCTGTATTAACTTGAGGTTAGATCCTAAAGTGTTTTGTTAAAATTATATTAAGTCACTTATAGTTCAAATAAAACGCCAGGGCCCCACAAGGATAGGAAAGCAAGGATGTGTGTGAGGTTGTTTTGTCTCAACAGCATATTATGGCCTACAAAATGGGGCATGTTCAAAATACCTCTTTGAAAATGAATACAGCTCATTAAGTATACATTTATACCTGTATTAATTTGAGGTTAGATCCTAAAGTGTTTTGTTAAAATTATATTAAGTCACTTATAGTTCAAATAAAACGCCAGGGCCCCACAAGGACAGGAAAGCAAGGATGTGTGTGAGGTTGTTTTGTCTCAACAGCATATTATGGCCTGCAAAATGGAGCATGTTCAAAATACCTCTTTGAAAATGAGGACAGCTCATTAAGTATACATTTATACCTGTATTAACTTGAGGTTAGATCCTAAAGTGTTTTGTTAAAATTATATTAAGTCACTTATAGTTCAAATAAAACGCCAGGGCCCCACAAGGATAGGAAAGCAAGGATGTGTGTGAGGTTGTTTTGTCTCAACAGCATATTATGGCCTACAAAATGAGGCATGTTCAAAATACCTCTTTGAAAATGAATACAGCTCATTAAGTATACATTTATACCTGTATTAATTTGAGGTTAGATCCTAAAGTGTTTTGTTAAAATTATATTAAGTCACTTATAGTTCAAATAAAACGCCAGGGCCCCACAAGGACAGGAAAGCAAGGATGTGTGTGAGGTTGTTTTGTCTCAACAGCATATTATGGCCTGCAAAATGGAGCATGTTCAAAATACCTCTTTGAAAATGAGGACAGCTCATTAAGTATACATTTATACCTGTATTAACTTGAGGTTAGATCCTAAAGTGTTTTGTTAAAATTATATTAAGTCACTTATAGTTCAAATAAAACGCCAGGGCCCCACAAGGATAGGAAAGCAAGGATGTGTGTGAGGTTGTTTTGTCTCAACAGCATATTATGGCCTACAAAATGGAGCATGTTCAAAATACCTCTTTGAAAATGAGGACAGCTCATTAAGTATACATTTACACATATATATCTAGTGTTGCAGCCAGAGAGACAGTTAATTTCACATACACACACACATGTTTGTTTCTAGTCTATCCTTATGGGGCCCTGGGGTTTTATTCAAACTATAAGTGACTTTATATCTTTTTAACAAAACATTTTAGGATCTAACCTCAAGTTAATACTTGTTTTAACTTGTTTTAGATTAAGACGAAACCCTCAATCTGAAGTCCATCGAATAACTCCATGAGTTAGCTGACTGACATGCTGCATCAGAAAAGCAATGAGAACACATCTCTATCTTGATAGAGCTACATTGTGTACATATATAGAGACATCAGTGTGTACCTTACTCCCTTACCTGGTCTGTAGCTGCATTTGAGAGACATTCGCCAAGGGAAGTCATATCTGAAGAGTTGTCCACTGCGACAGCAGGAGCCTGATTGTTGACCACCTGGGATTCAGATTGAATAAGACTGCATTTAGAACTTATAGTAATGATGCATGTTGAGATACTCACAAGTTACCAAAATGACTTTATTTGAAAACAGTTTCTTAAACGGCACATAACTTAAAGCAGAGTGCATGGCATGCTCTAGAGGTCCAACAAGAACAAATAGGAGCTGCACTGGTCCATATTCAAGATATACTTTAAAACATATAACAGCTCAGAGTATAACAATATATGCATGTAATAACCTGAGGTTAGATGCTGAAATGTGTTGTACAAATGATGTGAAGTCACTCAAAGTGTGAATGAGACGAGAGGGCCCTATAAGGATAAACAAGAAAAGTGTGTGTGCATGTGTGAGGTTAACCATGAAATCAGTTTATGTGAGATAGAAATCCCAGGACCCCATAAGGATGGACCAGAAACAAATGTGTGTGTGTGAGGTTAACTGTCTCTGGCTGCAAGACTAGATATACGAGTCTAAGATTAAGACGAAACCCTCAATCTGAAGTTCATCGAATAACTCCATGAGTAAGCTGACTGACATGCTGCATCAGAAAAGCAATGAGAACACATCCCTATCTTGATAGAGCTACATCGTGTACATATATAGAGACATCAGTGTGTACCTTACTCCCTTACCTGGTCTGTAGCTGCATTTGAGAGACATTCACCAAGGAAAGTCATATCTGAAGAGTTGTCCACTGCGACAGCAGCAGCCTGATTGTTGGTCACCTGGGATTCAGATTGAAAAAAAGACTGCATTTAGAACTTATAGTAATGATGCATGTTGAGATACTCACAAGTTACCAAAATGACTTTATTTGAAAACAGTTTCTTAAACGGCACATAACTTAAAGCAGAGTGCATGGCATGCTCTAGAGGTCCAACAAGAACAAATAGGGAGCTGCACTGGTCCATATTCAAGATATACTTTAAAACATATAACAGCTCAGAGTATAACAATATATGCATGTAATAACCTGAGGTTAGATGCTGAAATGTGTTGTACAAATGATGTGAAGTCACTCAAAGTGTGAATGAGACGAGAGGGCCCTATAAGGATAAACAAGAAAAGTGTGTGTGCATGTGTGAGGTTAACCATGAAATCAGTTTATGTGAGATAGAAATCCCAGGACCCCATAAGGATGGACCAGAAACAAATGTGTGTGTGTGAGGTTAACTGGCTCTCTGGCTGCAAGACTAGATATACGAGTCTAAGATTAAGACGAAACCCTCAATCTGAAGTTCATCGAATAACTCCATGAGTTAGCTGACTGACATGCTGCATCAGAAAAGCAATGAGAACACATCCCTATCTTGATAGAGCTACATCGTACAGGTCAACATATATAGAGACAACAGTGTTTACAATACTCCCTTACCTGACTGTAGCTCTATTTGGGTCACATCCATCAGAGGTAGTCCAGTCTAAAGCGTCTCCGTGTCACTGCCACAGGAGCCTGATTGTGTGTCACTTGGAATTCAGATTGAAAAAAAGACTGCATTTAGAAATTATAGTTATGATGTTTGTTGAGATACTCACAAGTTACCGAATTGACTTTATTTGAAAAGTCTATTCAATGGCAAATAACTTAAAGCAGTGTGCATGGCCTATTCTAAAGTCTAACAATAACATATAGGGGCTACACTGATTCATATTCAAAATACACTTTAAAACCTAAAACAGCTCACAAAGTAGAACTATATATATATATAATAACCGGAGGTTTAATGCTAAAATGTGTTGTACAAATGATTGAAGTCACTTAAAGCGAGAATGAGATGACAGGGCCCCATAAGGATACACTAGAAAAGTGTGTGTGTGTGAGGTTAAATATGAAATCCTTTAAAGTGAGATAGAAATCCAGGGCGGGCCCCATAAGGATGGACTATGAACTGTGTGTGTGAGGTTGTTATCTTTTAACAACATATTACGCCTGCAATGGAGCATGTTCAAAATACCTCTTTGACAAATACAACAGCTCATTAAGTATACATTTACACCTGTTTTAACTTGAGGTTAGATCCTGAAATGTTTTGTCGAAATGATATAAAGTCACTTATAGTTTGACTAAAATACCAGAGCTACATAAGGATAGACTAGTTCAGACTAGTGTATATTCTTTAAACACAGGTCAATGTATAGTACTGAGAAATGCAATTGAGTAAAACACTGGCCCTTAAGGGACCTGAAACCCCATACCTTTGTTGATATTAATGAAGCTTTCAATCAACTATGGCTTGGCTTAGGTTACAAACGCGTGTATGTGAAATTAAATGTCTCTGGCTGCAACACTAGATATATATGTTTTTAGATTAAGACTCATCCCTGAATCTGAAGTCCATCGAATAACTCCATGAGTAAGCTGACTGACATGCTGCATCAGAAAAGCAATGAGAACACATCCCTATCTTGATAGAGCTACATCGTGTACAGGTCAACATATATAGAGACAACAGTGTTTACAATACTCCCTTACCTGACTGTAGCTCTATTTGGGTCACATCCATCATAGCTAGTCCAGTCTAAAGGCGTCTCCGTGTCCACTGCCACAGCAGGAGCCTGATTGTGTGTCACCTGGAATTCAGATTGAAAAAAGACTGCATTTAGAAATTATAGTTATGATGTATGTTGAGATACTCACAAGTTAACAAAGTGACATTATTTGAAAAGTCTATTAAATGTTTATTCAATGGCAAATAACTTAAAGCAGTGTGCATGGCCTATTCTAAAGTCTAACAAGAACATATAGGAGGCTGCACTGATTCATATTCAAAATACACTTTAAAACCTAAAACAGCTCACAAAGTAGAACTATATATATATATAATAACCGGAGGTTTAATGCTAAAATGTGTTGTACAAATGATGTGAAGTCACTTAAAGCGAGAATGAGATGACAGGGCCCCATAAGGATACACTAGAAAAGTGTGTGTGTGTGTGAGGTCAAATATGAAATCCTTTAAAGTGAGATAGAAATCCAGGGCGGGCCCCATAAGGATGGACTATGAACTGTGTGTGTGAGGTTGTTATCTTTTAACAACATATTACGGCCTGCAATGGAGCATGTTCAAAATACCTCTGACAAATACAACAGCTCATTAAGTATACATTTACACCTGTTTTAACTTGAGGTTAGATCCTGAAATGTTTTGTTGAAATGATATAAAGTCACTTATAGTTTGACTAAAATACCAGAGCTGCATAAGGATAGACTAGTTCAGACTAGTGTATATTCTTTAAAAACAAGTCAATGTATAGTACTGAGAAATGCAATTGAGTAAAACACTGGCCCTTAAGGGACCTGAAACCCCCATACCTTTGTTGATATCAATGAAGCTTTCAATCAACTATGGCTTGGCTTAGGGTTACAAACGTGCGTGTATGTGAAATTAAATGTCTCTCTGGCTGCAACACTAGATATATATGCGTTTTAGATTAAGACTCATCCCTGAATCTGAAGTCCATCAAATAACTCCATGAGTAAGCTGACTGACATGCTGCATCAGAAAAGCAATGAGAACACATCGCTATCTTGATAGAGCTACATCGTGTACAGGTCAACATATATAGAGACAACTGTGTTTACAATACTCCCTTACCTGACTGTAGCTCTATTTGGGTCACATCCATCATAGCTAGTCCAGTCTAAAGGCGTCTCCGTGTCCACTGCCACAGCAGGAGCCTGATTGTGTGTCACCTGGAATTCAGATTGAAAAAAAGACTGCATTTAGAAATTATAGTTATGATGTATGTTGAGATACTCACAAGTTAACAAAGTGACATTATTTGAAAAGTCTATTAAATGTTTATTCAATGGCAAATAACTTAAAGCAGTGTGCATGGCCTATTCTAAAGTCTAACAAGAACATATAGGAGGCTGCACTGATTCATATTCAAAATACACTTTAAAACCTATAACAGCTCACAAAGTAGAACTATATATATATATAATAACCGGAGGTTATATGCTAAAATGTGTTGTACAAATGATGTGAAGTCACTTAAAGCGAGAATGAGATGACAGGGCCCCATAAGGATACACTAGAAAAGTGTGTGTGTGAGGTTAAATATGAAATCCTTTAAAGTGAGATAGAAATCCAGGGCGGCCCCATAAGGATGGACCATGAACTGTGTGTGTGAGGTTGTTATCTTTAACAACATATTACGGCCTGCAATGGAGCATGTTCAAAATACCTCTTTGACAAATACAACAGCTCATTAAGTATACATTTACACCTGTTTTAACTTGAGGTTAGATCCTGAAATGTTTTGTTGAAGTGATATAAAGTCACTTATAGTTTGACTAAAACACCAGGGCTGCATAAGGATAGACTAGTTTAGACTAGTGTATATTCTACATACACAAGTCAATGTATAGTACTGAGAAATGCAATTGAGTAAAACACTGGCCCTTAAGGGACCTGAAACCCCAAACCTTTGTTGATATCAATGAAGCTTTCAATCAACTATGGCTTGGCTTAGGGTTACAAACGTGTGTGTGTGTGTGTGTGAAATTAACTGTCTCTGGCTGCAACACTAGATATATATGCGTTTTAGATTAAGACTCATCCCTGAATCTGAAGTCCATCGAATAACTCCATGAGTTAGCTGACTGACATGCTGCATCAGAAAAGCAATGAGAACACATCCCTATCTTGATAGAGCTACATCGTGTACAGGTCAACATATATAGAGACAACAGTGTTTACAATACTCCCTTACCTGACTGTAGCTCTATTTGGGTCACATCCATCATATGTAGTCCAGTCTAAAGGCGTCTCCGTGTCCACTGCCACAGCAGGAGCCTGATTGTGTGTCACCTGGAATTCAGATTGAAAAAATGACTGCATTGAGAAATTATAGTTATGATGTTTGTTGAGATACTCACAAGTTACCTAATTGACTTTATTTGAAAAGTCTATTCAATGGCAAATAACTTAAAGCAGTGTGCATGGCCTATTCTAAAGTCTGACAAGAACATATAGGGGCTGCACTGATTCATATTCAAAATACACTTTAAAACCTAAAACAGCTCACAAAGTAGAACTATATATGATATGATATATACCTTTATTCGTCCCACAGTGGGGAAATTTCAAAACTCACAGCAACGGTGCACATCAGAGCATTAATAGAAATAATTATAAAACACAAAACTAAATACTAAAAAACTAAATACTAATACTAAATATACAAGGGGAAAACAAAGTAAAGTGCTGAGTCAAGTGTTGAGTTTGCCATGATCTCCTGCAGTGTGTTGTGCAGCCTGACAGCAGCAGGAAGGAAGGACTTGTGGTTCCTCTCCTCAGACACGGGAGGAATCAGCCGGTGGCTGAAGGAGCTGCAGAGCTGCGAGTGTCCTGCATGGGGTGGGAGGTTCATCAGAGACGAGAGCTTTGCCATCATCCTCCCGTCCCCACCACCTCCACAGCATCCACAGGACACCCAGCACGCTGCTGGCCTTCTTTAGCAGCTTGTTCAGCCTCTTTCTGTCAGCCGCTGCCATGTGCTGCTCCAGGACACCACTCCATCAAAGATGGCTGATGCCACCACAGAGTCCAAGAAGGTCTTCAGGACCTCAGTCTCCTCAGCAGAAAGAGTCTGCTCTGTCCCTTTTATAGAGTGTGTGTGCGTGGTCAGCCCAGTCCAGTTTGTTGTTCAGGTGAACACCCAGGTACTTATAAGATTTTACAATCTCAATGTCCAGTCCCTGGATGCTCACTGGTACCGGAGGAGAGCATTTACCACGAAGTCCACCACCAGCTCCTTGGTCTTACTGGAGTTGACGTGAGGCGGTTCCGCTGGCACCATTCCAAAGTCCTGGTTCAGTTCTCTGTACTCCCTATCATCGCCGGCAGAGACGAGGCCGCGATGACAGAGCCATCAGAGAACTTTTGCAGGTAGACGTGGTCGGAGTTGTGATTGAAGTCCGAGGTGTAGATGGTGAAGAGGAATGGAGCCAGAACGGTTCCTTGTGGAGCCCCCGTGCTGCAGGAGACCCGGTCTGACTCACATCCCCCTATCCTCACATACTGTGGACGGTTGGTGAGGTAGTCCAGGATCCATGTGGTGAGGTGGTGGTCCACCCCGGACTGCTCCAGCTGGTCCCTCAGAAGCAAAGGCTGGATGGTGTTGAAGGCACTGGAGAAGAACATGACTCTCACAGTGTTTCCAGCCTCTTCCAGGTGAGAGCGGCATCGCTGCAGCAGGAAGATGACGGCGTCATCCACCCCGATGCCAGGTTGGTAGGCGAACTGAAGTGGGTCCAGCGATGAGCTCACCAGGGGGCGAAGCTGGACAAGGACCAACCTCTCCATCAGGTGTGATGTTAATGCCACCGGCCTGAAGCTGTTGAGGTCCTTGGGCCGCGGGGTCTTCGGTACTGGTACCACACAGGAGGTCTTCCACAGCTGTGGTACTTTCCGCAGCCTCAAGCTCAAGTTGAAGACGTGCTTCACCATCCCGCACAGCTGGTCTGCACAGGATTTGAGGAGCCTTGAGCTGATGCCGTCTGGACCCGTGGCCTTCCTCATATATATATATATATATATATATAATAACCGGAGGTTAGATGCTAAAATGTGTTATACAAATGATGTGAAGTCACTTAAAGTGAGAATGAGATGACTTGAAACCCCCATACCTTTGTTGATATTAATGAAGCTTTCAATCAACTATGGCTTGGCTTAGGGATACAAACGTGCGTGTATGTGAAATTAAATGTCTCTCTGGCTGCAACACTAGATACATATGCGTTTTAGATTAAGACTCATCCCTGAATCTGAAGTCCATCGAATAACTCCATGAGTTAGCTGACTGACATGCTGCATCAGAAAAGCAATGAGAACACATCCCTATCTTGATAGAGCTACATGGTGTACAGGTCAACATATATAGAGACAACAGTGTTTACAATACTCCCTTACCTGACTGTAGCTCTATTTGGGTCACATCCATCATATGTAGTCCAGTCTAAAGGCGTCTCCGTGTCCACTGCCACAGCAGGAGCCTGATTGTGTGTCACCTGGAATGCAGATTGAAAAAGACTGCATTTAGAAATTATAGTAATGATGTTTGTTGAGATACTCACAAGTTACCAAAGTGACTTTATTTGAAAAGTCTATTAAACGTTTATTAAATGGCAAATAACTTACAGCAGTGTGCATGGCCTATTCTAAAGTCTAACAAGAACATATAGGGGCTGCACTGATTCATATTCAAAATACACTTTAAAACCTCTGAACCCCAGCTTTAGATCACATAATTCTAAGCATAAATAAGGGTTCCTTTCATAGCGTATAGTAATCACAACATTAAACAAGTAACCAGAGCAAGTAACACTGCATCCTGCCCGTGACTGTAAGACAACTCCGACAGGTCACACTGCAACAAGGATCAAAGAGCTGACGCAGTGAATCACTGAATATATGCTAAAAATATATTGTGATATATTGTTCCATTTGCACCCCAAGTCTATTTTACATTGTGAGAGTTACAGCTGAACAAATAAGGCTAAAATGCTGTCAGACCAGCAACAGATTATTTTAATGAGAATACTCAATGCATTGATCAGCACACACTGCTCATTCAATGACTTCAACTCAAAACAACAGACCAGTAACCTTCAATAACTGCATGAGAAGGATGACCAGCCTCTTAGTGTATTCACGATTTAGACATAGAATATAGTGTTACACTAGCTATTTGAGTCATGTTAGCTGGGAAACATCACGGCACGTTTAGCGTCACGTGCTCTTTGTTTACATCTCGCAGAACTCAAACCGGAATAGAGACAGCGGCAGTTACGGAAACAGAGCCATAGTTTCACAGATATAACCCGCCGAATTAAAACGGGTAACGCGTGAACAACACACAGCTTTCTTACGTGTAACACGAAGGTTTGGGACGAGTCAGCTCGTTATATCCGCTCTTCTTCGCGATCTCAAACCGGAAGTCAAATGCCGCCGGAAGACAGCGGCAGTTATGTAAACAGAGCTAGTTTCAGATACAACCCGCCGAATTAAAACGGGTAACGCGTTAACAACACACAGCTTTCTTACGTGTATCGCGGAGGTTTGGGACGCGAGTCAGCTCGTTATATCCGCTCTTTCTCGCCGAGCTCAACCCGGAAGTAAATTGCCGCCGTGAGACCGCAGCAGAGTTACATAAACAGAGCTAGTTTCACAGATACAACCCGCCGACATAAAACGGGAAACACGTGAACAATATACAGCTTTCTTACGTGTATCGCGGAGGTTTGGGGACACGAGGGAGCTTCTGATCTCGTCTGTACATGGGACAGCCCGAGAGCTCAACTGATAGCTACTATAGCTAGCATGAGCAGCTAGCGATCTTGTCTTATAAAGTAGTACCATCTGAATAACGGAGAAACGGTTTTTGCTACAGTTGCAACCCACGTGTGTTTAGAGTAAAAACACATATAATGAACTAAGTCATATTTAATAAAGTAAACCTACCTTGGAGAAGAAGTTCATGAGTTAGACAGATCCACACGGCTTGGGGAATCAGATCCAGATCTCGAACCACTGCATGGGACTTTACTTACATCTCGCGAGATTCGTGGACACATGGCGAGATCTCAGGCAAATCCCGAGAAGTTATACACACACACGGGAGTGTGTGTAGCCACACCAGCACCATTCAAACATAGGGGCGGTAGTGGTAGAAATTCTACACACACATTACACACTTTTCCAGTTTTTGTTACTTTATGGGACTTTAGTTAAAAAGCAACAGGAGTATCAGGGGAGGCTTCTGAGCCCATATACATCAAAAACGGTGTGGGGCCCTGATTTTAGGGCCCCACGAGGTAGGTGGGCCCCATACCGCTGGTGTGCTCCCTGTTTCGGGGCCCTACAACGTAATAAATGCAAGTACACACACACACACATAGAGACACACACACACACACACATACACAGGGACACACACACACACAGGTACACAGACAAACACACACAAACACAGGCACTGACTGCAAACGGGGAAGGTCACCAGCAAGCGGCACCATCGCACCATGAAGCCCCGCAGCTGGGGGGGGGGGGGGCATCACATCCCTGCGGTAACGGGAGCGCGTGCAGCCCGGGAGCTTCCACTTTTCTTTTATCTTCTCTTTTTTTCTACTTTTTTCTTTTTACCCCGTCACGAGCCGATAAAGCGCAATAGAAGAAATAGAAGAAGAAATACCTGCATCATCATCATCATCAGCGGCGGTGCGCGGGAGAGACAGAGAGGGGGGGGGGGGGGGAGACCACGCCACAGAGATGAAATAAATAATAAAGAGAGAATTACCTCCTTGTCTTCTTTCCTGCAGGAGACCAGGGTATCTCTCTCTTCTCCTTTATCCACTTTAAACGCGCGTGCAGATATTTTCTTCTTCGAGGGTTTCCCCCCCTCTCATTCTCCAGCGCGCGCTATATCCCTCGGTTGGCATGGTTATTAGCCTTCTGTCGGCAGCGCCGTCCTCGCGCCGCACATCCTCGGCCCCTCATTGGACGCGCGCGTCGTCTCATCCCCCGTGTGACGTCACAAGTCTCGTGTGCGTGTGCGTGAATTAACGCATCCGCCTCACGTTCAAGAAGCGAATGTTATTTTTTGATTTTATACTTATTTAAGTGTCATTTTTAGGATTATTTTAATTATTTTGTTGTTATGATTCTTTTGATTATTTGGGGGGGGGGGGGGCGTGTCGCCATGCTCGTATAAATGATGACATCATGCTGCATGAAAAGCGTAGACTTCTATACAACCAGAGGATTCGCCCCCTGGTGGTCAGGAGAGAGAATGCAGCTTTAACACATGAAGCATAGACTTCTCTACAACCAGAGGAGTCGCCAAGGTGCTGTGAATCATAAATAAAGTATTGTTAAATCGATAGGTTGAGGTGGAGTGGTCCTCCATGGTGTTAGATGGCAGCAGGTGTTGCGTCATGCCTCTAGGCTCCTCCCCCTCTGAGGGGCGTCATGTGACCTCTGATCCTCTCAGTTCATTCCTTACATTCGATCTATAAAACATGTCTGATGTCAGAGTTCATACTCGGCTTGAATGTCTTGATAATCTTCTTCTGAATGAACCCCCAAACAGAACCACTGCTTCCTCCTCCTCCTCCTCCTCCTCCTCCTCTTCTTTTCTCTTCTCGTCTCTCTTTGTACATCGTTAAGCCCACAAGCCAGAGGATGTATGCAGTAGAAGCACACACACACACACACACACACACACACACACACACACACACACACACACACACACACACACACACACACAGTCTCCCGGTCAGAACACAGATGCAGCGTCTTCATTGACTCTCTCCACATGTCTGACTTCATCCATCCAGCAAAGCATCATGGGTAATTTAGAGCGGTGACATCATCTCTCGCTGTTTTGGTATGAAGTCAAGTTCTCGCTCTCTTTCAGTCACACACACACACACACACTCTATCACTCACTCCCACACACTCTCTCTCTTTCACTCTCTCTCTCACTCACTCACTCCCACACACTCTCTCTCTCTCTCACTCTCTCTCTCTCACTCTCTCTCTCTCTTTCACTCACTCTCTGTCTCTCTCTCTCTTTCACTCACTCTCTCTCTCTCTACATCTCTCGCTCTCTTCCATCTTGGTTTATTTTTGTCCATTAAGTTTAGGATGTTGGCTGTCGCCATCTTGGTTTTTTGGGGCGTCGCCATCTTGGTTGTTTTTTGGCCCTTAAGTTTAGGTTGTTGGGCGTCGCCATCTTGGTTGTTGGGGGTCGCCATCTTGGTTGTTAGGTGTCGCCATCTTAGTTGTTGGGCGTCGCCATCTTGGTTGTTGGGGGTCGCCATCTTGGTTGTTGGGCGTCGCCATCTTGGTTGTTAGGTGTCGCCATCTTAGTTGTTGGGGGTCGCCATCTTGGTTGTTTTTTGGCCCTTAAGTTTAGGTTGTTGGGCGTCGCCATCTTGGTTCCTGGCCGTCGCCATCTTGGTTTTTCTCGGCCCTCGCTGCGTCACCAGAGGCTGACCTCCCGGCTCCCGGGGGGAGCCTCCTGCATCTTTTACAGGGGGCGGCATGTTTCCCCCGTAACCCAGAGCAACGTGCATAATTCAGCCCGCCGCTCTGAAGGATTAAGGGGACGACTCCGACTTTTCAGACCCTCCAAATCCCCGCAGCGCCGTCGGGACGTGTGATTGGTTTGTTAGCGGCGGGCTCCGGGGAGCCGTATAACTCCGCTTTGATTAAAGGTCTCCGTGAAAGGTCGACAGCGAGGCGGAAAGAGAGCGAATTGATGGACGCGGAAATGTAAAATGTCCCTCGGAGTCAGAGTGGCGGTTGATGTGAGTGTGTGTGCCGCTGCGCTAACGACTGACGGAGATTATCAACCACCGGCTATCGAAGCGCCATCTAGTGGGCCGCATAGGTACTGCCAAAATTGGCGTATTCAGGGCTTTAACACATTAAAAACTATATCAATTTAATAAATCAATGCTGAATTATCAATATGTTGCTGCACAGTGCATTAACGATATATGATAGCCATGAATAAAAGCTTCGTACAGCCGCGCTGCTGCAATGAGCTCCTGCAATGAGCTCCTACATTGAGCTCCTACATTGAGCTCCTGCAATGAGCTCCTACATTGATCTCCTGCAATGAGCTCCTACATTGAGCTCCTGCAATGAGCTCCTACATTGAGCTCCTGCAATGAGCTCCTACATTGATCTCCTGCAATGAGCTCCTACATTGAGCTCCTGCAATGAGCTCCTACATTGAGCTCCTGCAATGAGCTCCTACATTGATCTCCTACATTGATCTCCTACATTGAGCTCCTGCAATGAGCCCCTACAATGAGCTCCTACATTGAGCTCCTACATTGAGCTCCTGCAATGAGCTCCTACAATGAGCTCCTGCAATGAGCTCCTGCAATGAGCTCCTGCAATGAGCTCCTACATTGAGCTCCTGCAATCTGCAATGAGCTCCTGCAATGAGCTCCTACATTGAGCTCCTGCAATGAGCTCCTACATTGAGCTCCTACAATGAGCTCCTACATTGAGCTCCTACATTGAGCTCCTACATTGAGCTCCTACATTGAGCTCCTGCAATGAGCTCCTACATTGAGCTCCTACATTGAGCTCCTACAATGAGCTCCTACATTGAGCTCCTACATTGAGCTCCTACATTGAGCTCCTACAATGAGCTCCTACAATGATCTCCTACATTGAGCTCCTACAATGAGCTCCTGCAATGAGCTCCTACATTGAGCTCCTGCAATGAGCTCCTACATTGAGCTCCTACAATGAGCTCCTACAATGAGCTCCTACATTGAGCTCCTGCAATGAGCTCCTACATTGAGCTCCTACATTGATCTCCTACATTGATCTCCTACATTGAACAAAGCAATCGTCTCACTTTAATCTCCTCTCAATATCATCATTTAGCCGTCTAAGCTTTGTTTTATCGAGTCGTACCTGAATAAGAGCCTGCATGAGCGTGTGTGTGTGTGTGTGTGTGTGTGTGTGTGTGTGTGTGTGTGTGTGTGTGTGTGTGTGTGTGTGTGTGTGTGTGTGTGTGTGTGTGTGTGTGTGTGTGTGTGTGTCAAGTCAATATCTCAGTGGTCCATAAACGGGGATAGATAATGATGATGGCGGCAGTATATCGACCCATGACAAGGTGGAGGTTAAGAGAGAGAACACGTCATTTAATTTTTTTTCAATTACATTATCCATGTATAGTCTCTCCTCCTGATTTAATTACAGTTTTACCCAAAGCCTTAAAGGGACAGTACGCCGCAAAATTAAAACTGTTTTCTTCTCCTCCTATTTGTGCTTTTTATTTGTTTTGGGGGTATCGGCCTCTAGCCTAGCGACTATATTCATCCGTTCATCCCTTCGTCCCAGCAGCTGGAGTTTCGTTGGCTGCGGTCCTCTGAATGGAGCCCAGGGGCCCCGGGGGGACCAGATGCCGGCCAGCTGCAGCAGCAGCTCTTGTCTGGGCCACTCTGGGACCAGATGGCCTCTCACCTCCGGACTCAGGCGGTCCTCCATCACTCCGTCTGTCTGGCAGGGAAACACCAGTCCGTCAGTCCAGGACTCTCCTTCTCTCCCTCAAGCCTTCTGCTTTGAATCTATTTTGAGCATCAAAGACAGCTCGAAATGATGTCTATGTATATATTTATTTAGATTTATATATGTATTTATTTATTAGATTTATATATGTATATATTTATTAGATTTATATATGTATATATTTATTTATATTTATATATGTATATATAGAGAACTATATATTTATATATGTATATATTTAT
This sequence comes from Pseudoliparis swirei, assembly GCF_029220125.1. Classification (NCBI taxonomy): domain Eukaryota; kingdom Metazoa; phylum Chordata; class Actinopteri; order Perciformes; family Liparidae; genus Pseudoliparis; species Pseudoliparis swirei. The sequence continues at coordinate 3,321,562 of NC_079408.1, forward strand.
TTAGATTCATATATGTATATATTTATTTAGATTTATATATGTATATATTTATTTAGATTTATATATGTATATATTTATGTAGATTTATATATGTATATATTTATGTAGATTTATATGTAGATTTATATATGTATATATTAATGTAGATTTATATGTATATAATTATGTATATTTATATAGATTTATATATATTTATGTATTTTTATATTTATATGTATATAATTATGTATATTTATATATATATATATTTATATTTATGTATATTTATATAGATTTATGTATATTTATGTATAGATTTATGTATATTTATGTGTATAAAATTATGCATATATATATGTGTATATTTATGTATATTTATTTATATGTATATAATTATGTAGATTTATATATATATATCCTCCAGATTTTAAGGTGGGCACTCCAAAGACGGACCATGCGCCTCGAGGAGAGGCGGCTCAGTGCTGCGCTGTGATTGGTCGACGCATAATGTCACCGCACAGCTCAGGGGAAGGACCGGGCGCGGGAGGAGGCCGCACATGACATTAACTTTTAGATTATTTTGTTGAACTAAATACGACATTAACGAATGTGAACCGTCGGTATAGGTGACGTCGTCGTGAAGTGCGACGAAAACAAACGCACAAACACACAAACACACAACGTGGGAAATTAATGACCCGATTGAGTAAATCCTGCAGGAGCTGAGCATCCATCTCACTGACGTCCTGTCAACCTGCTCCGGGGAAACGGCACCGCGGAGGACCGGTCGGCGCTAGAGGGCTGTAAGCATGAATACACACACGCACACACACACACGCATCTCGGCCTTTAGTCTGTGCACAGCTTTATTTTTCGGGGGGGAGGTAAGAGTGTGAAGTCAGAAAGAGGTCAGCGAGCAGAAAATAAAGAAATCCACGGCGAAGCTCAGGGACATATTGTCTGTGCACACACACACACACATACACACACACGCACTCATGCACTCATGCACTCATGTCGTCTTGCCTGGATGTACGACTATTCCAGAGTCAGTTCACGTTGAGACGAGTAGCGTGTGTGTGTTTGTCTGTGTGTGTGTGTGTGTGTGTGAGAGAAACACTGACACAGGGAAGAGGGAGTCAGAGTTCTTGAGAACGGAGATAAACCCACCGTGATGTAATTGGACGTGAAGAGGTATAAATAAAGGCGTCTCACAATAATGCCTCTCTGAAAACACAATAAAGACAATAGAGCGCCTGTAAATAAACTCACTGCTTACAGACGGGAACTCGCTGACTGCTGCGCTTTTCAAGAATGGAAAACAAAGAGGTGCAAAGAGGACGCTCTTACAGTTTTTACTGCACAAATGTAAACGCATTGGAGAGGTTTGTGTTCCCTCCCTCTAACGAGACTGCAGGTCAAATGCACACATGTTGAATTTTATTATTAAAAGGTTCGTTTGTTTGCACTGAATGTTCAAAATCATTGTTGGTAAATATGTTGTTTACCTTCCAAAATAACTCATATCTTCGGTACAAAAGGACTTCATACGAACGGTTTCTGATCCTCTTTGGTTACATGTTGGCTACTGAAACTAAGTTATACGCTAATATTTAAAGGACCCCAAAGAATGACGTCTCAGGAAACCGTTGTGAGTTGCTAAAAGCAAAAAATATAGTTTGAAAGTCTGTGTGTGTGTGTGTGTATTAGTGATGTTGTGGGGACGTGAAGCTATTCACACACTCACATGGTGGGGACCGCCTTCCCTTTGGGGACAACATGCAGGATTAGGCTCTAGACATGAATGTAAGTCAATGTAATGCCCCCAAAAGTGTGTGTGTGTGTGTGTGTGTGTGTGTGTGTGTGTGTGTGTGTGTGTGTGTGTGTGTGTGTGACAGTGATGCTATCAGACAGCTTGTTGTCATTGTGAGTGGCTAGGTTAGGACCCCACTGTGCCACACCACTGCTGTCTCACACACGCACACACACACCTGGCGGTCCGTATTACTGTTAACATGGATGACTCGAGAGCCACACTGGGGTGTCGTGTAAAAATAGCACACTTGTCTTATTCATAGAGTGAACATCTTTGACTCTGATAGAAGGGGGCAGTGTGTGTGTGTGTGTGTGTGTGTGTGTGTGTGTGTGTGTGTGTGTGTGTGTGTCTCTGTGTGTATTTCCTGAAAAGTTGACAGCTTGACCTCACAACTACACAACTTTAGCCACCGTACTTCTCCGAATGTAATGATGTGAAAGCTTATAAAACATCGGTAAATAAACATTAATAAGTATTAACTTCACTTCATTTTCATTAAGTAACACACACAGAATACATGCCGATCTGGAGCCGCCATCTTGTGTTTTTTAGTGGAAACGATCTGTTTGTTTGATTGAATTCAATAAATTAAAGTCCATTAGTCCTGTTATTGAGCCGGCTGTGCATTGGACTCCTCCTCCACCCCTCCCCCCTCCCCTCCCCCGGGTCCATTGATCGGAGCTATTCCTCGTCAATCAGTCGATCGCTTCCTTGCTGTAAATTGATTCTGCCGACATGTTAAACAGGCGGCAGCTGCTGTTCATAAAGGCTTCGACTCCCCGAAGGCCGCGCGACGCCCGCAGTCCTCGCGACCGCGTCGCTGTCGAGACGCAGCGGAGGGGAGAGAGAACGGACATTTCTTTATGGAGAAAGACGTGGAATTAAATTACAGTCAACGGCTGTAAATCTCTTTTTTTATTCTGTTTTTCTTCCCCCTGCTTCTCTCTCTATTTAACGGTTTGCCCTTGAGTGTGTGTGTGTGTAGGAAGGTGTGATCTCAAACAGTTTAGCTGGTGCACCTACACACACCTACACACACACCTACACACACACACCTACAGGACACACAATACAAACAGTTGTTCCTTGCATAATGTTGTTGTTTTAATCAACTTTCCACACACACACACACACGGTTGCGTAACACAGCGCTCGGTCCACCTACTGCTTGTGTAACCGTCTGGCTGAAGAGTTTCGTTCCAAAACCACTTGAGCTCCCGTCATGTGACTTCTGACCGTCGCCACGGCAACTGGTGGCTTCATTGAAATTCCATTATAAGTTATGTCCACATTCTTTCGGAGAATTCTATCGGAGTATGGAACTGTTTTGCTGCCTATATTTTGCCTGTTTTGTTGCCCCTTTATTGCCCATTTTGCTGCCCCTTTTTTGCCTGTTTTGCTGCCCCCTTTTTTGCCTGTTTTGCTGCCCCCTATTTTGCCTGTTTAGCTGCCCCCTTGTGCCTATATTGCTGCCCCTATTTAGCCTGTTTAGCTGTGTCTCTGGCCAAATATCAGCAACACATCTGTGTCCTTAACACTTCTCAAACTCTATATATTGTGGTTGTTAAACGTGTATTTCTTGGGGAGTTGTTGGTTCCCTTTCATCCCCTCAAGGCCACGCCCTGGTATTGAGGGTTTAGTGAGGACTGGTGGACACTTTGTGAAGTGTTTTATTTTAACGCCTCAGTCAACACACGAGTATTATAGAGACATGAAAAGGCAATGTGGATTTTTGTTTTGTTTATCCCCCGATTTATTTCCTCGACTTAACGCAATTCTGTTTTACGGTCTTTTTCAAAATGATGTTTTCTGATCTGGAGGGTCCGGGGGGGGGGGGTATTTTATATTAGCCCTGCATATGTGTCCTGTCCAGGCTCTGGAGGGGGATGAGAGGGTCCTTAATGTAAGCCCCCTGCCTGGAGAGCTCACTAAGGGAAGAGAGTGAGGTATGAGTTTAAATCTCAGTGTGTGTCACTCTCACTTTGTTTTATTTTAACCAATTTAATTTAAACCTTTTTCCAGACAATTATATTATATTTTACTTTATTCATCTCCAGCGGATAGATTTCTTGAAGCAGAAGCAAAACTTTATTTCTTTTACAAATTTACAATACAATACAATTAAATTGAAAATGTACAAGAAATATTAAAAATATATAAAAAACAGAGATTTGGTTTAATGCTGATTTGAACTAACGTGTTCATTTAAAGGGACAGAACCCGACGTACAGAAAAACGAAAATTGTGGATTAACGAGGAAAACAACCAAACACTAAGATTAAAGTGACATATTTATAATATTATGATATTAAATTAGAAACAAGAACGCTCCAAAAACTGTTTCAACTGTAGATTCCTACAAATCTGTGATTTAAACGTATTTCTGTAAAATTGCAACTGAAGTTTCGGAGAATATCCCCAAAGAAATGTCATGAATTTACATTTCTTTACCCTGAATATTACTACGGCTCAGTAATTATAAAAAATAAAATAAAATGTGTTTACCCACAATGCCCCTGATATGCCATTATGTTATAAAAGCTTGTTGACCAAAATTCTTGCACTGGGGTAAAAATAATATATATAAATATATAATTGAATAACGCTGCACTCCAGTATATATACAGTGTGTGTGTGTGTGTGTGTGTGTGTGTGTGTGTGTGTGTGTGTGTGTGTGTGTGTGTGTGTGTGTGTGTGTGTGTGTGTGTGTGTGTGTGTGTGTGTGTGTGTGTGTGCGCGCGCGCCGCCTGCTCGTGGAAGCTAACAGGCTGTGTCTCTTTGAGGCTACCACCTGTTCTCCTCCAGGTCCTTGTGTTCTCATGGAAACCAATATGGTGGAGACCACACACACACACACACTCGGAGACAATGGCCTCTTTGTCTTTAAATGTTTCCTGATCTCTGCTCCTCGTCGGTATTCATCAGTGGTGTATAAAGTACCCAAAAGTCATACTTGAGTAAAAGTAAAGATACTTGACTGGAAAATTACTCAAGTAAAAGTAAAAGTCACCTATGAGAATACTACTTGAGTAAAAGTATTAAAGTATCTGATTTTTTTTGTACTTAAGTATCAAAAGTAATTTTCTGATATTAAATGTACTTAAGTATTGAAAGTAAAAGTAAAAGTAAATGCTGTTAAAAAAACAAACAAAGGGTCAGAATTTTGAGAATTATGAAGTTTATTTGTTTGGGTGCTGTGGCCGCCATAAACAAGGAGTATGAGCTAGGATGAACTTAGCAATATATGAATACTAGCATGAAACTAAAATATAAAAACACGATTAACACAGAAAAAGCAGAACCAAAAGTAACAACCAGAATCATCACTTTAAAGTGAAAATGTATTGTTCATCTTCAAAAGAAGTTGATTTTCAAAATGGACAGATGTCAGTCTGCTCTTCTGGGGCTGAAGACGAGTCCTGCGATGCTGAAGAGCTGTTCACCTGGTGCAGGTAGAGTGTGTCTAGCTTCACAGGCCCTGTGCAGGTAGAGTGTCTAGCTTCACAGACCCTGATGCAGGTAGAGTGTGTCTAGCTTCACAGGCCCTGATGGTGCAGGTAGAGTGTGTGTCTAGCTTCCAGGCAGGCCCTGGTGCAGGTAGAGTGTGTCTAGCTTCACAGGCCCTGGTGCAGGTAGAGTGTGTCTAGCTTCACAGGCCCTGGTGCAGGTAGAGTGTGTCTAGCTTCACAGGCCCTGATGGTGCAGGTAGAGTGTGCTTCACAGGCCCTGGTGCAGGTAGAGTGTGTCTAGCTTCACAGGCCCTGGTGCAGGTAGAGTGTGTCTAGCTTCACAGGCCCTGGTGCAGGTAGAGTGTGTCTAGCTTCACAGGCCCTGGTGCAGGTAGAGTGTGTCTAGCTTCACAGGCCCTGATGGTGCAGGTAGAGTGTGTCTAGCTTCACAGACCCTGATGCAGGTAGAGTGTGTCTAGCTTCACAGGCCCTGGTGGTGCAGGTAGAGTGTGTCTAGCTTCACAGGCCCTGATGGTGCAGGTAGAGTGTGTCTAGCTTCACAGGCCCTGATGCAGGTAGAGTGTGTCTAGCTTCACAGGCCCTGGGATGCAGGTAGAGTGTGTCTAGCTTCACAGACCCTGATGGTGCAGGTAGAGTGTGTCTAGCTTCACAGACCCTGATGCAGGTAGAGTGTGTCTAGCTTCACAGGCCCTGGTGCAGGTAGAGTGTGTCTAGCTTCACAGGCCCTGATGGTGCAGGTAGAGTGTGTCTAGCTTCACAGGCCCTGGTGCAGGTAGAGTGTGTCTAGCTTCACAGGCCCTGATGCAGGTAGAGTGTGTCTAGCTTCACAGGCCCTGGTGCAGGTAGAGTGTGTCACACAGGCCCCCTGGTGCAGGTAGAGTGTGTCTAGCTTCACAGGCCCTGATGCAGAGTGTGCAGGTAGAGTGTGTCTAGCTTCACAGGCCCTGGTGCAGGTAGAGTGTGTCTAGCTTCACAGGCCCTGGTGGTAGAGTGTGTTCATTTCACAGGCCCTGCAGGTAGAGTGTGTCTAGCTTCACAGGCCCTGGTGCAGGTAGAGTGTGTCTAGCTTCACAGGCCCTGGTGCAGGTAGAGGTGTCTGGCTTCTGGTACAGTGCAGGTAGAGTGTGTCTAGCTTCACAGACCCTGATGCAGGTAGAGTGTGTCTAGCTTCACAGGCCCTGATGGCAGGTAGAGTGTGTCTAGCTTCACAGGCCCTGATGCAGGTAGAGTGTGTCTAGCTTCACAGACCCTGATGCAGGTAGAGTGTGTCTAGCTTCACAGGCCCTGGTGGTGCAGGTAGAGTGTCTAGCTTCACAGACCCTGATGGTGCAGGAGGTGTGCTACAGCTACAGGCCCTGGGTGGTGTAGAGTGTGTCTAGCTTACAGGCCCTGGTGCAGGTAGAGTGTGTTCATTTCACAGGCCCTGATGCAGGTAGAGTGTGTCTAGCTTCACAGGCCCTGGTGCAGGTAGAGTGTGTCTAGCTTCACAGACAGCAGCACACAGTTGGGAAGCATTTCAGCAAGTCAACATGATCCACGTCTCCATCCAGCTGTTTGCTGCTGTCATGCGCTTGAGATGACGAAGAAGAAGTCCTCCTCATCAGATGAACTGGACCTGGTGGCATCACCTAGCTGCAGGGAGGGTTCTTCCATGTGCTGCTTGATGTCCATTCCTGAAATAAAGTGAGAGTATTATAGACATGATAGAATTAATAACACTTCCTAACATGTCATGACCCCAACGAACAGTTTTGTACTAAATAGTTTGTTTTAATTTGAGGTTTATACATTTAGTTTCATGCACTGTCCGTGCATCCAGAGTTGATTTGTGAATATGCACTTGTATCTCTGTAGTTAAACACAACAACATTCCCAAATCAATATCGTCGCCATTACTGGACCGTCACTCTTATAATATTAATACAAATAATGATAATAATAATAATGCTGTAATGATTAGCATTATATTATAGCTAAGACGACTCAAATCAACAAATTCTCACAACTGTCAACACTTCTTCAGCTCATTAACTCGCTAGAGATCCGTCTGCTGCTCTCACCTAATTGTCTCATTTAATTGACGATAGCTAGCGAACGTTAGCCTAACGTACAACATGCGTAGGACAATCAGACACCTGCCTCCCCTCTCCTGCCAAAGATATAACTTACTCCAATCCTGAGGACAACACTGCTAGATATCTTAACAGGTTTATGATGACTAAACATTAACGTTGCGGCTCATGGGATTAATCTTAATTTATCTCAATGTGTTTCCTGAGGTTGGTGAGTTGTTGAAGGCCAGTATCTCCGTAGCTTTCGGTCGGCATAAGCGGCACTTCATCCGGTAGGAAGAAACTTTCACTCCGACCAAAGAAAAGAGTTCGCCCAAATATGGCCACGGACGTTGATCTTGGTCTCCGTGATTGTTCGAGTAGCTTCCATTGCTGCTCCACATGAAATGAGTCGTATCTGTAGCCGCTCGCTAGCATCCTGGGCATCACTGGGAAGAGAAAACACCGGCAAGGACCACTGATCCCCAACCTGGTGCTCGTGCTGCGTTCAGGTGCGCTGCGGTGTGTTCCACAACAGTCCCCGATGTGCTGCGTTCAGGTGCGCTGCGGTGTGTTCCACAACAGTCCCCGATGTGCTGCGTTCAGGTGCGCTGCGGTGTGTTCCACAACAGTCCCCGATGTGCTGCGTTCAGGTGCGCTGCGGTGTGTTCCACAACAGTCCCCTATGTTCGTCTCATGATTATTTTTTTCCGTAGTAACGAGTAACGATACTGTTTCAGAGGAAATGTATCGGAGTAAAAGTACAAGTTTTCATTGCAAAATGTAGTGAAGTAAAAGTAAAAGTAAACAGAAACATAAGTAGTAAAATAAAGTACAGATACCCAAAAAAACTACTTAAGTAAAGTAACGAAGTACTTCTACTTCGTTACTATACACCACTGGTATTCATTTAGGAATAGATACATAATTAAATGTTTCTTTTTACCTATTTTATGTAATATTTATGTTTTCAGAAATCCTCCCAGAGAGACAATTATAGAACCCCCCCCCCCCCCCTCATTAGCGTTCCCATTGATCAAAGGTGGGATAATGGCAGAGCACCTTTCATAATGGATCATAATAATAATGGATGCTCCTCTCTCCAGGTCCATTTGGGACATCATCTTTTTTAATGGGCCAATAAATCACTAGGTGGCAGCAAAGCAGCACACGGTGCATACCTATATATTATATAACATGTATAATTGAATATATTGTGTATATATATATCAATTTATTATATATATAATATATTAAATTATTACATATGAAATTATTATATATACATTATATATTAAATGATTATATATATTACATTATTATTATAATAATATATATATACATTACATTATTATATATGCATTTTTTATTATATTTAATAATTATATATTACATTATTATATATATATCTAATATACAATTATTATATATACATTATATATTAAATTATTATAATATATATCAAATTAAGTAATGTTACCCCGACCCCCTCAGTGACCTTTCACGACCTTCTGAGAAGCTCATCGGCTCCTGTGTCTCTGTTACAAATACATTTAAATCTAATTAAAGTGTTTGATTTAAAATGTATTTTGTTGACAATGTTTCAGGATCAGAAAGAAAACAAATAAACATTTTATTGAGTTTGTTTATGATCAATATGATGCAGACGAGTTAAAAGATAAATAATAACACAAGTGATAAAACTAATTAAACAAATGAGCTGTCACGTGTTCAGGTGTTGGGTCTGTAAAGCCCCCCCCCCCCCCGCGCGCAAATGGAGCCGTTAATTATCTCTGATTGCGGCTCCCGCTGCGCGCGCACGAGAGGACGTCTGACGCCCGGCTCCCCGCGGGAGCGCGCGGGGGAGGCACGACACCTCCTTCAGGTGGGAGGAAAGTGACCGAACGCGAGATTATCCTCATCTTCACTTCTTCAGTTTCTCCTCTTTTGGTTCTCACCTTGTACGTTTAAAAATATATATATATATATTTCTATATTAATATATATATATATGTTTATGTCATATTTATTTGGGTTGTACGCAGCATTTCATTTGTTTATTTATTAATAAAATGATCAGCAGATTAATAATAAAAATAAAAATAAATGAGTGTAGTTTATTCTCCCACTCGGTCATCCTCCTCAGTCTCTCTGCTCCATCCTTTTGTTGTCAAGGGCAACCACCGGAGGGGGGGGGGGGGGGGTACAGTAACTATCACCTGATCGGTGTTGGGAATTCAGCAGGTGTGTATGTGTGTGTGTGTGTGTGTGTGTGTGGGCTACAAGACGACTTGTACTAACCCACACACACACACACACAACTAGGGATGGGAATCGAGAACCGGTTCTGTTTTAGAACCGGTTCCCAGTGAATCGATTGTTTGGGATCGTCAGCCAAATTCTTTACGGTTCTGCTAACGGTCCTCTGTGGCGTTGCGCATGCGCAAACTTTTTTAGTTTCTTCTTCAGACTGCAGCAAACATGGCAACGAGGCAGAGCG